>NW_005880190.1:0-6492 GCF_000147115.1 Myotis lucifugus | reverse complement strand
TCAACCAGAAAATCCTCAAAGGGAACAAAGAACCCAACCAACCCAAACTCGCGCCCCGCGCCCGTGCCCGCGCCCCACACTCAGGCCTAGGCCCACGCCCGAGCCTGCACCTGCGCCCGTGCCCGCGCTGCCTCCATCCCTAGCCAGAAGCACTGATTGCCTCTCCCTCACCCATTTTTGTTGTTGTTGTTGTTGTTAAGAAGGGACCTGGTTGAACTTTTCTTTTACAGCTGTTTTGAGGTGTAATTTATGTGCCACAACATTAATTCATTTAACAAAAGCACACAATTCAGTGATTTAAGAATCCATGGGATTGTGTAGACATCACCACTATCTAATCTGAGGACAACTTCATCACTTCGAAGAGCAACTCCTTACTCCTTTTAAAATATTTTTTATTGTTGATAATATTACAGGTGTCGCCCATTTCCTCACTTTATGACCCCAAGCCCCTCCCCCGCATCTTCACCACCCTATTGCTCGTGTCCATGGGCTCTGCATGTCTCTCTATAGAAAAGCCTAAGTGACCATTCAATGGTTTCACCGGTTGACCGGTCGCTATGACACACACTAACCACCAGGGGCAGATGCTCAATGCAGGAGCTACTGCCTGGTGGTCAGTGTGCTCCTACAGCCAACCCTCCGTGGCCCGTCAACCTCTCATGATCCCTCCCGCTGGTGAGTTGGCCCCGATTGGCGTCCAGGCTGAGGGACCCCACCTGTGCATGAATCCGTGCACTGGGTCACTAGTAGCATATAAGTTCCCTTTTCTCAGCTGAGTCCCTTTCCCCTCCTCACTGCAGCCCCGGGAAGGAGAGGGAGGCTCGGCCTCTGGGGTATTTCTCAAGGTTCCCAAACAGGAGCCTCCCAACCGCCTGTGGAACTCACCCATCAGCCCAGTGCCGAGGAGAAGCCAGCCCCATAGGAGGCCGTGGAGGCCGGGCAGTTGCTGTGGAGGCCGGGCAGGTGCCGTGGAGGCCGGGTAGTTGCTGTGGAGGCCGGGCAGGTGCCGTGGAGGCCGGGTAGTTGCTGTGGAGGCCGGGTAGTTGCTGTGGAGGCCGGGCAGGTGCCGTGGAGGCCGGGCAGTTGCTGTGGAGGCCGGGCAGGTGCTGTGGAGGCTGGGCAGGTGCCGTGGAGGCCGGGCAGGTGCTGCGGAGGCCGCACAGATGCCGTGGAGGCCCAGGCATCCAGTGTCCACGTGGCTCAGCCACCTGCCGAGGCCACAGACAACATCGCTTCCCTCTCAGCCTTTAGGTGCCTCAGAATACTCCGGGTTTGTGTCTGAACAAGAGCGCACGGTTCTGCCCACGTTTGGCCAAGGACCTTGCTAGACACCCGTCTCCCTTGTCGTCATATTCCAGAAGGTCACGCTGCCCCACAGGCCGGGCAGGGCATCCGCAACGGCCGGTACTGATTTTCTGGTGAAAACTGTGTGAGAGGAGCCGAGCCTGGCGGCCCCCATGGATGGGCCCTCAGTTCACGTTTGTGATTTGCTTCTCGGTCGGAAGGAGTCGGACACACGATCACGTTGGAAATAAAATAAAAACGACGTAGTAACCCCACTTTTATTTACGGGAAAAGCTAACGAAGCTCCAGTTCCTCTGGCCTGAACGCGGTCCCTCAGCTAAAAGCAGCGAAACGCTGGATAAGACCTTCGGCTCCCAAACCTGCTCAGTGAGGCCAGGTGGCCGCTCCCGTCCTCCCAGCCGCCGGAAATCGCTTCGGGAGCAAGAGGGGCTGGAGGATTCGTACCCGCGTCATTTTTCTTTTCTCCAAACTGGGAAAATTTTGAAATTGAAAAATAATGCTAACATAATTTTTACAATATTTACTTATTGGCTGACAAGTTGGTTTCATCATATTGGTGGATTCAAAAAGTAAATATTATTCTCCCCCAAATCTATGTGCATTAACTGCCAAACAATTCCCAGTTCCTTCTGTCAGTGATCTGAGCGCCAGGTGATACCGTGGGGAGTATGGCTCTTGGCGGCTCGTGTATATTTCTGCGTTTGGAGCTATGTCTGCGCTTAATCCCAGGCCACTGGCGTATTTCTGAAAAGCAGACTTTCCCAGTATTTGTTCCGTTTTATTTTTCAGAAACGGGCCTGCCACCTTCCTCCAAGCGGTTTTCACGGTGAATGAACTTGAAATCGTTGACACCTTAGATCGACTGATCTCGCTCAACCGTAAGATTTCAAATTGCCAAGGCAGGTCTCCCCCCGGCCGGGCGTCCGGCAGCTCAGAGCAGCCGCGATGAATGGAGGTGACCATGGAGCCTATTATTTCTGCGTTAAAAGGTGTGAACACCTCAGCCCACATCTTCACAGACCCCCCTCCTCGCGCCCACTCAGCACACCTTCTGTGGGCAGATGCTTTATGGCTCGGAATCTGTGAAACCCGTTCCTCTCTTCACGACGCTGTCGAGCGGTGCTCATCAGAGATGCTGGACGTTGTAAATACTGACCATCGATTTACAAAATTAGAAACAGGAATTCCCACGCGGCCTCGGGGCCTAAGGTGCCGTCGTCTCCTGTCCGGTGGGAGCGCCGTGGTAGAAATTGTTGACTCTGCGCTCGCGTTTTGGGGACAAACTGCAGTACTTCCCCGAGCGCAGGCTTCATTTGCAACGATCACATTTTGCTACAAGAGGCCACGTGCAGGCCACCCTCAGCTCCATGCTCCGGGTCACACTTCCTTGTTGTTTTTAAATGAAATTAAGTAAGCGAACCGCTCGCCTGCTCAGTGTTAACAAGTGGACACACCGTGGGCCAGAAGGTGTGCAGGCCCTTCTGCTCACACCCCATTGGCCCCCAGGAGTCACATGGGCACACTGAGCTGAAAGGGAGTCTGGGAGATGTAGTCTCCACCTGGGCGGCCATGTGCCCAGCGGACACTGGGGTGGGGGGTGGGGAGTGAGGGTGGAGGAGGACAGAATTTGGGCAGAACCCCCAGCTGTCTTCGAGTGGCCTCTCAGCAGGAAGTGCTGGACGGATGGCAGGACGAGGTGCGTTCCCGGGCGGGGTTTCCTCTCTCGGCCCCGCCCCCTGCTCCTGGGAACAAACTCGCTAACTAGACCTCACCCCGCCTTTGCTCAGAGGGACTTGGATCTAAGGTGGCAATGCACCTGCCCAGGGACGGCTTGTGTTTATCTAAACGACCAGGCGGAGCTGTGTCCCGGCCCCCCTTCTCTCCTGCAGCTGGGGACGCGGGGACCCAGTTCTGACCCACGAAACCTACGAAAAGACGGCCACCTGGAGCTGAGGGAAAACATCTGTTGTTGTTTTTTGTAAGAAAAGAAAAAAAAGAAACGATGAGGTGACTTCTGCTCCCCCAACCCCACTGCCTTGCTGGCAGAAGCGACGTTTGGTGCCGCTGCAGCCGTCTTGTGACCGAGAGGCACAGTGAACCGATGTGTCTCAGGCTCACAGGCCGGGCCTGACGACACTATAACGCAGCTGAAGCCACGCCAGCAACGCCCACCCCCAGCTGCTCTGAGAAGCCCCTTAACGTCCCGCGTGATTCAAGTTTTCTCGTAACTGCAGCCAAGCGCACGCCTGCCGGAGGGGGATGCTTTCGGGCTGTCGGACCCCCGCGCCCCTGGGGCTCGCACTCTGTGGGGCAGCCCTTTTCCAGAGACACTGAAGCGGTCGCCCCCCCCCCCCCCGTCCCCCCACCAATGGAGTCGGGCAAGAGCGTCACGCAACGAGGTCAGGCCTGAGGAGGGGCGACAAGCATGCCGCCGCCTGGCCTGCTGGTGACAGGACGTGTGTCCGTTCTGGCCAAGGCCCCGCTCGGTCCCAGGCCTTTGCCGCGGCCTGGGTGCGCCCGGTGGCATTTCGGCTCAGCCAGCGGCCTTCGCTTTATAGTGACCGTCAGGGAGGGAGCAGCTCGAGCCGGGAGAGGCCAGCCGGCCTCCCCTTCCGTGTGGCCGTGAGCCGGGCCCGCAGGGGAAGTGGAGGCATCAGACGGCGATTCACACTCGAGACCAGGCCCAGAATCGGGGTCTCTCAGAGAAAAGGTGTTTGTTGGGAAACTGTTTGAACTTTGCTTTGCTTTAGGTCACCTGGAGGCAGGGGTGTCTGACCAGAGACGAACATGTGCGTTCACAGAAGATGGGAGAGGGAAATGAAGCAGACTTCAGGGGCGCGGGGCGTTGGGTGGGGGGGCAGCTGTAAAACAGGGTGAGGGTGAATTTCACAGGAAGGGGGCGGCCACCCCCCTACCCTTACGTTACCCTGGACGCTGAGCCTGAAAAGCAAGAGCCGCCAGTCTCCCCGCCTCCCCCGGGACGGCTGGTGGCAGACCCTGGAGCTGGGGAGGCGGTGGGAGTCTAAGCAAAGGACCATCGGCCCGGCCGGCGTGGCTCAGGGGGTGGGCGTCGACCTATGAACCCGCAGGTCATGGTTCGATTCCTGGTCAGGACACAGGCCCGGGATGCAGGGGGTGCCAGGACCACAGTGCAGAACAGGTGGGCCCGGCACCCGCGTGCCCTCCAGGTGCTCACCCAGGGCTGTCTGGGTCCCCACAGATGCTCCCCCCCACACCCCCCTTCGCCCCTCCGCTCCCCACAGGCCCCTTCCCGGGGCCCTGGAGCGCAGCCACTGCTGCCTGGACGCAGACGGTGCCGTGACTTCAAAACAGCAACACGGTTGCTACGGAAGCTGCACGCCCCTCCATGACCCAGCGGCCCCCTGTCCCCCCAGATCAAGAAGGTGGCGCCCCCACATCGGGCCCCTGTCATCCGAGTGAAGACGCATCCAGGGATGTACACGCAGGTCCCGCCTCAGAGGCCTGACCGACGCTCCCAGCAGCCTCCGCGGCCAGCGGGGTCGGGGGTAAGTTCTGCTGCAGCCTCAGGTGAGATGTGGGGACAACAGCCATGAACCAGCCACCCCAGGCGGCCAGGGCGTCGCAGGGACGAGCACCGAGCAAGGGGCCCGAGCGGCAGCGGACGGCGCTCCTGCCACGTTCGGGCCAGGCCGGGCTCGTCCAGAAGGTCAAGGTGGGCCGTTGAGGCCTGGCGGGAGCTGGCGGAGCCGGAGGGAGGAGCACGGGGACCTCTGGAGGCTGGGAACAGCCTGGGACAGAGGAACACGTGTACAAGCCACGGAACCGCACACAGTCCCGTGTGGCTGCTGCATGGAGCTCCGCCTCAGCCACCAGAGGCTTTAAACACCACCGGACACGATCACCGAACGAAACACTACGAAGGCCCATCTGGGGCTGAGGACCGTGTTCCAGTCGTTCACGGGAACCGCCCTCCAGCTTTTTGGGGAAACTGAGGTTTTATCCTTTGATATTATTCTCCTCCCAACAGCTTCCAGAAGCAAAGACGTACACCTTCCCCAAAACATTTGTCCAAGTGCCCGCCTCCCACCTGTCCCCCCCACTGGTCCCCTGCCCACCTGTCCCACCTGCCTCCCCCACTTACCTGCCTCCCCCACTTACCTGCCTCCCGCCCACCTGCCCCCCGCCACCTTATTAAAAACAAAGTCCACTGTGAAGTTAGTTGCTATCATCTGCCTCCTTTGGACTCCCAGGCGAGTGTGAACACAATGCGGAGGCTGGAGTCCGTCCACGGGGCCGCCTGCTCAGCAGGGGCTCTGGCTGGTGAACACGTGGGACGCCCGCCTCCATGCTCCCTCAGACGCGGTCGTGGGACAGGAGGGGCCAACCACAAGGGTAGGATGTGGTCCTCGTGGCCGGGGACGCAGCGGCTCTGGGCGGGGCTGGCTGCCACCTCTCCGACCCCCGTGCGGGAGGCCGGTTCCTGCCGGGGCCAGGGAGGGCCAGCGGGGCCACGTCAAGCTCAGCCAGAGGGTAATGGCGCTGCCGTGGAGGCCGCCGCCGGGCACAGCCGTTTCCACCGTGACTCGCCTTCCTTTTCCAAAACCCCCACAGGTAACGGCCCACCTCGTAGGCGCCAGCGGGGCCAAGGAGCCAGGCCACGGCACGGAGCGGACACGGACACAGCCACGTGGAAGGCTGCGGGCGGCTCATCCCCATCGCGGGTCTGGCGGCCCCACTCGTGACAGAACCAACTTGGACCGAGCACGGCCGTCCCGGAAGCTGGTTTCCTGGGTCAGATGGCGCGGCTGGTCACCAGCTCGGGACCCTGCTCCCGGCCTCCCTGGTGCCGGGGGCCTCACCCGGGCACCAGGCCTTGGCCGTCACCTTCGAACCGCGTGCTGAGCCCGGGGGTTGCGGCCACCGCCCTGCGGCCCGCTCCCTGCGAACCCTGCTGCTCAGGGTGCAGCCCTCGGCGCCGACCAGAGGGTGAGGCTGGGGACGCGGGGCACCTGCTCCGCGTCAGTCACCCCAGCCGCCCCCGATATTCTGGTCGGGACACAGGCAGGCCGACCTGCAGACACAGGGCCCGGCGCCATGGCTCGGAGGGTCAGAACAGGTGCAGGGGAGCTCTCCCCGGTGCCTGGGGCCTCCCCGCCTCAGCTTCTCCTCCCTGGGGGGGGGTGGGCGGTTACCCAACACCCC
>NW_005880189.1:0-6492 GCF_000147115.1 Myotis lucifugus | reverse complement strand
TTTTTTTTGGGGGAGCCCGGGAAAACAAGCTTGGGAGTGGGCCCCTGGGGAGCAGTCTCGCTGAGAGCTGGTTCAGGTACAATAGAGAGCTCCTGTGTCAGAGAGAACTTATAGCTCGGAGTTCGTATCCATGTACCCGCTCGAAGACAGGCAGAGCCACGAACTGACTCTTCTGTAAATACAGATAAGGCAATAAGGGGATTTTACGGCTGGCCTTAAAATCAGGACTGTGGCTTACAACACGGAGGAACAGTGTATCAGAGGGAAATTCAACATTCTCCTGAATTCCGGGCATGCCAATAAGAAGAGTAGAAGATCTGAAGCACCTGCATTACTGCACATTTTTATTTTTATTTTTTTTTAAATTACTTTTTCTCCTTTTAACTAAGAAAACATTTTTTTTCTTTTTTTCTTTTTTCTTTTTCTCCATCACCTGATTTTGCCCTTTCAGCTACTACATTTTTATTTTTAACTAGTATTATTACCGCTACCATTTTACCATTCTTTAAAGTGTCATTTTATTTTGTCTTTATTTTATTTTGGGACTAACGTTCTCCATTCTATTTTCATCATTCCTCTAGCAACATTTTTCTCTACCTCAACTTGCCTCTGTGCTAAACAATCTTCCCCACTTTTTCCCTTTTGCTGTCCTATTTCTCTTACCCTACTCCAGCTTTTGATTTTCCCTATTCTTTTTACCCCCTGTCAAAATTTAACCCTGCTTATATATCCTACGTCCAATCCCCTGTTCTAAATCCTTATACACCTTTCCCTTATCGTCCTTCACTATCCAATTTTTTTTTCTCTTCTTCTTCTTTTCTCTCTCTATTGTTTTATTGTTGTTTGCTTGATTGACGAGTATATTGGTTTTTTTTTTTTAAGATTGTTTGTGAGGTTAGACTGCTTATTCTTTTTATTTTCCTGCCCCTCCCTCTCCCCCCCCCCGGTTATTTCTGTGCTTCTGTTTCCCCTTGCGTCGCTTGATATTATTGGTTGTTTGTAGTTTGTATTCATCTCCAGGAATCTGTTGCTGTAATTTGTTGGTATTAGTGGCGGACCTATAGGAGTTTTCTCCTCATATAAATAGTTTCTTCCCCTTTTATACTTCATTCTCTTTTCTCTCTTACTTTTTTTTTCTTTCTTCTTTCTTTCTTTTTTTTTCTTTTCTCCTCTTTTTCCCCTCCCTTTTTCCAATTTCATTTTTGCACTCCTTTTTTTCTTTCTTTTTTCTCTTCTACCTTTTTCTCTTCTTTCCCCCTTATCTCCCAACTCTCTTAGCTCGGGTGGCCACCTTTATTTGGGGTTAGTAATATCGTAAATACAATAGTGTTCAGTGCCTGGTACGTTGTGCCTTGTTGTGTTGTATTTTGTGCCTTTAAATCAACGCAGCAGATTCAAGCAACAGCGGCCTCCTGATCACCACACACTCTGCCTGGGGAAGAGTTGCTGTGTGTGAAGCCTCCCTCCACCAGCCAGAAGAGCCACCACAGCTGTGAACAGCACCCACCAGAGGCTCTGCTATCAACAGAGGAGCCGCTGCTACCACAACCGCCCAAGGAGCAACCACAGCCCGAGGAGCCACTGCCACCCAGGGAGCAGCCACTGCCACCCAGGGTCCAGCCACTGAACGACTCAACAACTAGTCCATGTCAGTGAGATCAAACATGGGTAGACAAAGAAACCCCCAAAGGAAAGAAAAGGAGGACTCGCCAGAAAAGCAGCTAAGTGAGACAGAGATATGCAACATGACGGAAAAAGAATTCAGAATAAGGTTCCTAGAGTACATGCACCGGATGTTCAAGAAGCAAGAAGAAACAGATGAAAAACTCAACTACTTATGCAAGAAGCTAGAAGAAACAGATGAAAAAATCAACAACTTAAGTAAATCCCAAGAAGAAATGAAGAGCGACATAGCTGCAATAAAAAACACCATTGAAAGTATCAACAGTAGACTGGGAGAAGCGGAGGACCGAATTAGTGAATTAGAAGACAAGGAAGCAAAACACACTCAAACTGTACTGCAAATGGAGAAAAAAATTAAAAGACAGGAGGAGAGCCTAAGGGAGCTTTGGGACAACATGAAACGAAACAACATACGAATAATAGGGGTGCCAGAACAACAGAAAGATGAACATGGATTAGAAAACCTATTCGAAGAAATAATATCAGAAAACTTCCCTGAGGTGGGGAAGAAAAAAGTCACACAAGCCCAGAGAGTCCCAAACAAGGTGAACCCGAAAAGACCCACACCAAGACACATCATAATTACCATGGCAAATGTGCAGGATAAAGAGAGAATCTTACAGGCTGCAAGAGAGAGACGGAAAGTAACATACAAGGGATCTCCCATTAGATTATCAAATGATTTCTCAACAGAAACACATCAGGCCAGAAAAGAATGGACGGAAATCTACAAAGTGATGCAAAGCAAAGGACTGAATCCAAGAATACTCTATCCAGCAAGGCTATCATTCAAAATTGAAGGGGAAATAAGAAGCTTCACAGACAAAAAAGGGCTAAGGGAGTTTATCACCACCAAGCCAGCCATGCAAGAAATGCTAAAGGGACTGGTGTAAAAAGAAGAAATATCAAGCTCAGAAAGAAAACAGCCACACACACACAAAAAAAGAAATGGCTACAAACAAGTACCTTTCAATAATAACTTTAAATGTAAATGGACTAAATGCTCCAACCAAAAGACATCGAGTGGCTGAATGGATAAAAAAACATGACCCATACATCTGCTGTCTACAAGAGACCCACCTCATTAGAAGGGACTCACACAGACTGAAAGTGAAGGGATGGAAAAATATCTTTCATGCAAATGGAAAGGAAAAGAAAGCTGGGGTAGCAATACTTATATCTGACAAAATACATCTCAAAGTGAAGGCCATAACCAGAGATAAGGAAGGCCACTTCATAATACTAAAGGGATCAATACAACAAGAAGATATAACCCTGGTAAACATATATGCACCCAATGCAGGAGCACCCACATACATAAGAAAACTTCTGAAAGATATCAGGGGAGAGATCGACAACAATACAATCATAGTAGGGGACTTTAATACACCACTGACATCACTGGATAAATCCGTTAGACAAACAATCAGCAAAGAAACAGCAATCCTAAATGACTCCCTAGATCAGATGGACTTAATTGACATCTTCAGAACACTTCACCCCACAGCTGCGGAATATACATTCCTCTCAGGTGCTCATGGGACATATTCAAAAATAGACCACATATTGGGTCACAAGCAAAGTCTCCACAAATTCAAGAAGATTGAGATCATAAAAAGCATCTTCTCAGACCATGATGGCATAATGTTAGAAATAAACTACAATAAAAACAACCCAAAATACTCAAACACTTGGAAGCTGAATAGCATGTTATTAAATATTGATTGGGTTACCGATGACATCAAAGAAGAAATTAAAAACATCCTGGACACTAATGACAATGAAAACACAACAATCCAAAACCTCTGGGACACAATGAAAGCAGTCCTGAGAGGGAAGTTTATAGCTCTACAGGCCTATCTCAAAAAACAAGAAAAAATGGTAGTTAATCATCTAACTCTACAACTCAAAGAATTAGAAAGAGAGCAACAAGAAAACCCCAGAGTGAGCAGAAGGAAGGAGATAATAAAGATTAGAGCAGAAATCAATGACATAGAGACCAAAAAAACAATACAGAAAATCAATGAAACCAAGAGCTGGTTCTTTGAAAGGATAAACAAGATTGACAAACCACTCGCCAGGCTCACCAAGAAGCAAAGAGAAAGGTCCCAAATAAACCAAATCAGAAATGATAGAGGCGAAATAACAACAGACCCCACAGAAATACAAATGATTGTTAAACAATACTACGGACAACTCTACTCCAACAAACTAGACAACCTGGAGGAAATGGACAAATTCCTAGAAAAATACAACATTCCAAAACTCAATCAGGAAGAATCTAAAAACCTCAATAGGCCAATAACTATGGAAGAAATTGAAGCAGTCATCAGAAAGCTTCCAGCAAACAAAAGTCCAGGGCCAGACGGCTTCACAGGGGAGTTCTACCAAACATTCAAGGAAGAACTAAAACCTACCCTCCTCAGACTACTACAAAAAATTCAACAGGAAGGAACACTTCCAAGCTCATTCTATGAAGCCAGCATCACCCTAATACCAAAACCAGGTAAAGACATCACAATGAAAGAGAATTACAGGCCAATATCCCTCATGAACATAGATGCCAAAATCCTCAACAAAATCTTAGCAAATCGGATCCAGCAGTACATCAGAAGGATCATACACCATGACCAAGTAGGATTTATCCCAGAGATGCAAGGATGGTACAACATCCGTAAATCAATAAATGTGATACATCACATAAACAAATTGAAAGAAAAAAACCACATGGTCATATCAATTGATGCAGAAAAAGCATTCGACAAAATCCAACACCCATTTTTGATAAAAACTCTCAGAAAGGTGGGAATAGAAGGATCATACCTCAACATAATAAAAGCCATATATGACAGGCCCACAGCCAACATCATACTCAATGGACAAAAACTAACACCATTTCCCCTAAGAACAGGAACAAGACAGGGATGCCCACTCTCACCACTCCTGTTCAACATAGTACTGGAAGTATTAGCCATTGCAATTAGGCAAGAAGAAATAAAAGGCATCCAAATTGGAAAAGAGGAAGTAAAACTGTCCTTATTTGCAGATGACATGATATTATACATACAAAACCCTAGAGACTCCATCAAAAAGCTACTAGACTTAATACATGAATTTGGCAATGTAGCAGGATACAAAATTAACCCCAAGAAATCTGAGGCATTTCTATACACCAATAGTGAACTTTCAGAAAGAGAGATTAGAAAAACAATCCCATTTACCATTGCACCAAAAAAATTAAGATACCTAGGAATAAACTTAACTAAAGAGGTTAAAGACCTCTACTCAGAAAACTACAGGACATTGAAAAAAGAGATAGAGGAAGACATAAACAGATGGAAGAACATACCATGTTCTTGGATTGGTAGAATCAACATCATTAAAATGTCCATACTACCCAAAGCAATCTATACATTCAACGCACTTCCCATTAAAATACCAATGGCCTTCTTCAAAGATCTAGAACGAACTCTCCAAAAATTCATCTGGAATAAAAAAAGACCCCGAATAGCTGCAGCGATCCTGAGAAAGAACAAAGTAGGTGGGATCTCAATGCCAGATATCAAGCTGTATTACAAAGCCACTGTTCTCAAAACTGCCTGGTACTGGCACAAGAACAGACATATAGATCAGTGGAATAGAATAGAGAGTCCAGAAATTAGCCCGAACCAATATGCTCAATTAATTTTTGACAAAGGAGGCATGAACATACAATGGAGCCAAGATAGTCTCTTCAATAAATGGTGTTGGGAAAACTGGACAGATATATACAAGAAAATGAAACTAGACCACCAACTTACACCATACACAAGAATAAACTCAAAATGGATAAAGGACTTAAATGTACGACAGGAAACCATAAAAATTCTAGAAGAATACAAAGGCAACAAAATCTCAGACATATGCCAAAACAATTTCTTCACTGATACAGCTCCTAGGGCAGTTGAAACTAAAGAGAAAATGGACAAATGGGACTACATCAAAATAAAAAGCTTCTGCACAGCAAAAGAAACCATCAACAAAACAACAAGAAAACCCACCTCGTGGGAAAACATATTTGCCAACGTCATATCTGATAAGGGCTTAATCTCCAAAATTTATAGGGAACTCATACAACTTAACAAAAAGAAGATAAACAATCCAATCAAAAAATGGGCAAAGGATCTAAATAGACACCTTTCAAAAGAGGACATTCAGAAAGCCAAGAGACATATGAAAACATGCTCAAAGTCACTAATCATCCGAGAGATGCAAATCAAAACAACAATGAGGTACCATCTCACACCTGTCAGAATGGCCATCATCAACAAATCAACAAACGACAAGTGCTGGAGAGGATGTGGAGAAAAAGGAACACTTGTGCACTGCTGGTGGGAATGCAGACTGGTGCAGCCACTATGGAAGGCAGTATGGAGGTTCCTCAAAAAATTGGAAATGGAACTCCCATTTGACCCTGTGATCCCACTTCTAGGAATATATCCCAAGAAACCAGAAACACCAATCAGAAAGGATATATGCACCCAGATGTTCATAGCAGCACAATTCACCATAGCTAAGATCTGGAAACAGCCTAAGTGCCCATCAGTAGATGAATGGATTAGAAAACTGTGGTACATCTACACGATGGAATACTATGCTGCTGTTAAAAAGAAGGAACTCTTACCATTTGCAACAGCATGGATGGAACTGGAGAACATTATGCTAAGTGAAACAAGCCAGTCAATGAAAGAAAAATACCACATGACCTCACTCTTTCATGGATAATTAAGACCATTACAAACTTTTGAACAATAATAAATACAGTGCAGA
>NW_005880188.1:0-6492 GCF_000147115.1 Myotis lucifugus | reverse complement strand
CTCTAGTATTTTTATGGTTTCCCGTCTTATGTTTAAGTCCTTTATCCATTTTGAGTTTATTTTTGTGTATGGTGTAAGTTGGTGGTCTAGTTTCATTTTTTTGCATGTATCTGTCCAATTTTCCCAACATAATCCTCACAGCAATGTTCTAGGTGGACGAATGTGGAAGGCATTATTTTCAGATTAAAGATGAAGAAACTGAAGCCAGGGGAGGGCAGTTCTCTTCTGGATTTTAGGAGGCCAGAGTAATGAGAGAAAATGTAACCAGAAATTAGGTGGCAGCAGTAGCCCAAACTTCATCAACATTTAAAAATGCATTAACAGCTAGCTTGTGATTATTCTTCAAGGAAATCAAACAAAAAAGAGAGAAGATTCACACATTTCAGGAGCCAAGAGCTTGGAGCTTTCTAAGATGGTCCAAGGAAGCAGTCATGGATTCATTCATTCAGTAAATATTTACTGAGCACCTACTGTATTCCAAGTGTTGTTTTGGTTGTAGGGAGTAGAGGAGTAAACGAAACAGATAAAGTCCTTTGCATTGTGGACGTTCAGGTGGGCATCTAAAGTGAGTGATGGACAGCTCAGCGCCAGGAGGGAACTCTGCGAGGCCATGTAGGCAAAGATCTTCCTCATCCCCCAGGTTATCTTTGTCTCCTTAGGACCCAGCACTGAGCCCCATGTAGTGACGTACAGAACGAGACCGAGGCCTTTAAAGGATCTAACCATCTAGAAGTTTATAGTGCTTTCTATCCCCATTTGCCACGTGTAATTAAAATAAAACAACACAAAATTGAAAATTATAGGTGACAAGTTGGTCGAGTTTAGAATTTCCCCAAGGTGATTACATTGGTATGAAAGTCCTTCTCTTCCGCAGCCTGACCCATGTGCTCTCTGTGCGTGTCCCTGCCTTCCTGTTTCTCTGCAGGGTTTGCCGTGCCAGCTGGGTGGTCCCGCACTGTGACATGCAGACATAGGCGCTCATTGCAGACGAGGTGGTTTCAGAAGGGACTGAAGCTCCCCCAGCCCTGGGAGGGGTACCTCTTAATTTCACCTCCATCCAAAATGTCTTCTCTTGTTATCTAGACAAATTTAGCATCACATCTCATGAAATCCATCCTTGCTTGAAATACTGGCTGTCCTCTGTGTGTTCAGTCCTTTGAACAGTTTGCATTTTTATTGCTTTATGCTGTTTCCCTCAGTCACTTATGAAAATGACTCTTGGGAAACCTCAAGTGGCTGCTGGCTTCCCAGGGGAAGGGGCACATCTTTCCATGACACGGCAAGAGGGCAGCCCCTCTCATTTCTTTCCTGGTCTTGTGTCTTATTTAGCCGCCACCCGGGGCTGTCAGCCATGTTCTAAAAGCTCTGATTTAGTTTGGATATTTTACTTTTTTATTTTGTATTTTACGTTTCTTATTAGTTGTTTTGTATTCCTACTTATCAGAGTGCTGTTTCAGTATTTGATTACTGTTGCTTCAGTGTGAGTTCAGTATAGATGATGTCCAACAAAGTGGGCCGGCCTACCCCCACTCCCTCTCTCTCCTTCCCTGGTATCTCCCTCCCACCCTCTCCACCAGGCGACTCTACAACAGGAGGAGCCCTGTGTTTCAAGGGCTCTAGTCGCAGGGCTGGAACACAGCCAGGCCACTCAGGGAGGGAGCCAGAAGATGCAGGCACCAGTAGGCCTGTATTTCTGAATGGCCGAGGCAAACCCCAGGGTGTTTGTTATCCTCCCAGGGAACTGGGAGGCAGAAGAAGCGTGACCGTCCATCCCCATCCTCCTTGTCCTGTAGGAAGCCTGTGTGGGTCCCTCCGTGAATCCTGCTTTAGGATCTCAGCGAGGATGGAGGCTGGCCCATCGTTGCTTCAGTTTGAGAGGTATCCAGGGCTGAAAGTGCCTGAAGAGTCCCTAGTTATCAATGCCAGCCCTAGTTATCTTCATCAATGTTGTCTCTGACAGGGAAATCACATTGTTTCCCGGAAACTAGAATGCACTGTCCTCGTTGTACAACATGTGAGATGTCTAGGCTAAGCACTATCTAGAATAGATTTCTTTAAACTTGAATAGTGCATGCAATCCTTTATGTAGTGTTCATTTGCCCATATTGACTAAACAATTTTTTTTATTTAAATGTAATTAATATATAAAAAATAAAACTCAGCCCTGGCCAGTGTGGCTCAGTTGGTTGAGCATCGTCCCATGCTCAGAGAGGTATCTGGTTCGATTCCTATCAGGGCACATGCCTGAGTTGTGGGCTCCATCCCCAGGAGGGGGCGTGCAGGAGGCAGCCAATCAGTGTCTCTCTCTCATTGATGATGTTTCTCTCTCTCCCTCTCTTTTCCTCTCTCTAAAATTCAGTAAAACATTAAAAGAATAAAACTCATTATATAGTCCTTTTGTGTTTAAGTTTTAGATGACTAAAAAACCAAATCAAATTCATAAATTAAATAAACAATTTTGTGTGAAATGAATAATAATCATATTTGTAAAGTGTTTCCTATGTGTGAGGTGCAGCCCCAGTGCTTTATGGCTATTTAGCTGGTTTAATGATCACAGAAGCAGGTATTGCTCTGATTTCATCTGACTTACAGATGAGAACCTGAGGCACACAGGCCGCTCAGCTGTTATGTGCTGGAATTTTATTTTGAACCTATTCAGTTTGGCTTTAGAAAATATGCACTTCGGTCTGCCAGGCTGCCTCTCTAAACACCATTGAACATTAACATGATACTAGTAGATGGCACTGATCCGTTAGCATGACTTTGCAGTTATTTGGTTTAACTCGGGAGAGGTATATGTGTGTATCAATCTGATTCTTTTAGTTCAGAGTCTGACAGACCATTCTCTGAGTCATCATCATGACTCCTGCCATTCTTTTCTTTTTAAATAATGTTTTAACGACACTGCTGTTATTTGGATGAACCAATTTAACAGTGCACTACAAAACAAGATTCTTTAAAACTAAAAAAATTACTTCATTGAGTATTTACTAATTAAACGGGATTGTGGGTCAACTTTTGCAAGGTGGTATGAAAAAGACATCACCCGAGGAATACACTCCAGACAACTCCTGTGGGCTCCTGTGATTTCAGAGGCTTATACTTACCTGTCACAGGACAGCTCACTCATCCTACCAGTTCTCCGCTCCCACCTCCCCTCATTGAACTGCAAGAGACACCTTCCTATGTGTTTTGGTTTGGCCTTCTTTGGGCATCACATGATCATAAAGACAATCAAGGGGTCTGGAAACCTGGGGCATATTGGAATTGTAGGTTGCCATACAGATTCTCCAGAATTTGCTTATGTTAAAAAAATTAATCATCTTTGAGATAAAAACGCAACTTTATATTTCTTAAAAAGTTGTGATCTCTTAAAAATGTATTCACAGTGGTCTAGGGTCTAGGGTTTAAGAATCACTGGGCTTGGGGCGTGCCTTACAGACTGGCAATCAGTCGGATGCTGAAAGGAATGAGGGCAAGTGGAGGGGCTGCCTGCTGGAGACGGGAAGCTTTGCACAGGGTCGGTGGCGTGACCACTCCAGGAGGAACTGGGATTGGAACACCCCTGTGTAACCACTAGGGGCTTCCTGCTTCAATCTCTTGACAGTAGTGATGTCTCTGGGCCTGTGTGTGGGGATGTTCTCGCTTTGCTAAAGAGCGCCAGCGTATCATTGCTAAAAGCAAGGCTTCCGTTGCATTCATTTAATTTAATGAATCTGTGGGTGATTTACCATTGGAGCCCCAACTTCAGTGCCATGTAAACAGAAGGGTGCTGCTGGTAAGAGTGCCCTGACGTGGGATTGTTGGAGGACCTTGGCCCACACAGTTTCCCAGTTTGCCTGGTCACTGCCATGTCACCAGTTCTTGCGCACAGCGAGTGCTCAATGCCGCCACGTTGAGTGATGAAATGCCATTATCCTTTTAAGAACTTGAGAGACATTTCTAGTTCCTCTGTGCAACAATAGGATGGCAGGTGTTTTATAAATAGGATCAAGTGATTTAATGGCCTTGCTGGGAATGTTGCAAATGATGGCCTCTGAAAAATGACAGAATGGACTTTTGTTTGTTTGTGTGATCAATGAATTATTTTCCTCGTTTCATTGGACATCTGCCCTTCTATGTTACTGAAACTCTTCCAGCTGCGGCCTCAGCCAGGGCTGTCAGTACACCCCACGCAGGAGGGTTTCCTGAGGATTCCAGTCACCCATGCTGTCTTTCCTCCCAGGGTGTGGCCAAGAGGCCCCTGAACTTGCCAGGTTCCCACTGGGGCTCATTCCAGGGAGAGGAACATTTTCATGGAGGTGTTTGGACAAGCTCAGCTTAGCTGCTAAAAAATGAAGGAAAAGTCAATCCAGAGCAAGAAGCTGAGGAGATAGAATGCGAGAGAATATTGCCTTTAAAATACAATATATTAGGTTTTAAAAAATTTTAGACCCTTCTTTTTGTGGCTATAAAATTAAGTATTAGCTAAAGAAATGCGTTTCTAGTTCTTGTCCAAAAGAGCATGTGGGGACGATAATACTGCCGAGCAGCCACTTGGAGTTATTTTCCCTGCCGAGTGGTGGGTTACACTGACTTTCTCCATCCTCTCAGGACTGGTCCCCTCTGTGTTTGATGGTGTGTTGCCATGGAGTCATCGAGAAGTGCTTTCTTGCCAATGGACCTGTTAATGGACTATTCTATTCTCGGTATCAAAAAGGGAGTGGAGAAGAAAAATATAATTTAATTAATCAAATTAACCGAATAAATCCCATGAATGTTGGAAAAATAATGATGAAAGTATATGTATGCAGAGGAGTTATAAATAATCCTTTGATAAAATGGTATGAGCAACATGCTTCTCTTTGTGCATTAAAATTTATTTATTTACTAGAGACCCAGTGCATGAATTCATGCATAGGTGGGGTCCCTAGGCCTGGCCAGCTTTCAGGGCCGATTGGGGCCTGCTGGCCAGGGGTAGCAATTCGGGAGGACTGCGGGAGGTTGGCCAGCAGGAGGAGGGGGTTTGGGACCGTGAGAGGTTGGGCCACTGGCCCCGAGAAGAGAGCCGGCCCTCAGCCCCTCTGGGAAAGAGCCTGCTTCCACCACCACCCACCCCTGGTTCACTGTCCCCAGCCCACGGCCTGAAGGCCCTGGTGGGGTCGGAAAAGTAAGCGATGGTCACCAGGCTGGGCGTGGAAGGAACGGGCACCGAATGCTGAATGCCAAATGCCGAACACCGAGCGCTAATGCTGCCCTCGGCGCCCTGCCACCATGCAGTTCCCCGACTCCCCCCTCCTCTTTCCCTTGCCACCGCCATGCTGCCACTGCAGGGGGTGGGCAGCAGGCTGATTGGGGCCTGCCAACTGGGGAGAGGAATGTGGGGAGGGACTGCGGGAGGTTGGCCAGGGCAGGGGGAGTGACTGTGGCTGGCCGTGAGAGGTTGACTGTGGGAGTGCACTGACCACCAGGGGGCAGCTCCTTCATTGAGCATTTGTCCCCTGGTGGTCAGTGTGCATCATAGCGACGGGTTGACCAGTCCTTTGGTCATAACGATTGCTTAGGCTTTGATATATATAGATCTTTTAAAATTTGGTTTAAACTTTCCAATGCTTGATCTAACACTGGAGTTTACCTTAGAGAATTTCATCAGATTATCTTCTTATTAGATCTTATATAGTCACTTGACATAGTATTGTTTCTCATAGGATATCATGCTTGCATATAAAGGTGCTTTCTTTATAGTAATTTAAAATTTTTTCTATGTATCCTAAAGAACATTAATTTTGCTGTAATTATTATTGTCAACATTGCTTAACTTTTAAAACTGTTTACTGATTGTTTTAATAGTTTGCCTCTCATTTTGGTAACTCTGGGTTTAAATATTTTACAGACAAGTTTTGGCAAA
Source organism: Myotis lucifugus (assembly GCF_000147115.1). NCBI lineage: Eukaryota > Metazoa > Chordata > Mammalia > Chiroptera > Vespertilionidae > Myotis > Myotis lucifugus. The sequence continues at coordinate 605 of NW_005880188.1, read as the reverse complement.
TTTCCTCCAAATTACTGTCTTCTTGACTAGCTTAATTCAGTTTACCTCTTCCCCCTCTGTATTTGACATTAAAGAGACAGTTAACCCTTTAAACTTGAATGTACTAGAGAAATAGCTTTGCTTATGTGAAGTTATGGAAAGGAGGACCATTGGTGAGGGCTACAGTGCTGGCAACTTCAGCATCTTGGAAGAGGAGGCAAGAGTAAACTACGGCAAAGAGGGAAAAGGATCTATTAAAGACGCTCCCTATGCTAGAGTGTTGTCCACCAGCAGGTGAGCAATATATTTTGAGAAGAATGTTACCTCTCTGCTTTATTATCATTTTAGAAGCTATCACCTATTTCTTCTCCTAAAACCCAAAGCATGAGCCAGTGCCTTGGTGATCTCTTGGCTACTGAGTCAACAGCAGTGACGAAAGAAATCCCTGGGAAGTTTCTCATGACAAAAGAGCTCCAGGTAAAGGGGGCGCTTTGATTGTGATCAACAGAAAGAGGACACATTAGGTTCCAGCCTCATCTCTGGAGACGCTCAGGGTTACTAACATTCCACAGGGACAAGCAATGGAGCAATCCTTGAAGGTAAAGGAATCCATTCAGAAATATATT
>NW_005880187.1:0-6493 GCF_000147115.1 Myotis lucifugus | reverse complement strand
ATGAATTCCTCTTGGCACTCCTACCATAGATGAGGTAAGAGTAGGGAAGTTTTGATAACGAAAGTGCAGGGAAAAAATACCAATGTGTAAGTTGCAAGTATAGTTTTTCTTTATCTCTTTCTTAATAGAATAGTAATCAGTATTATTAAAAAAGTTAATTGTAGGTAATTTAAAATCTGGGCAATATGGTTTGCAAAGTTCATTTATTTAGTTCTGACCCGTAATATCCCACATTATATCTTTATGTTAAAAAGAAAAAAGATGTTAAGATGGTGTATGTTTCCTCTATATTCACATTATCCCAAACTGGACTTGTTCTGAAAATGAATCTTTAGTTTTAACTGTGAATGGATTATATTTAGTAAATTAATATTTGTTATCGCATAGTGATTTGTCCACCAAAAAACAGTAACTATAACGTGGAACTCAACAATACTTTCCTGGTAGCACAAACAGATGGCAAACAGTAAGAGCTACAACACTTAGCCATTGTGTAAGATTCCTGATGACATTGTTTTGTAAAGACATCTACCCATAGTTCTGAACTCATAAAGGCAATGCTTGTTGAGAATTTTCGTATTATACCAACAAGGTCTCACTACTTTCAACTTTATTCCTCAGAAGTCAAAACAGAATGGTATAGGTTGACTTCATTAATTTAGTAATTATCAGGATACTGGAATTTCTTTAGAACAAGAGGTTCTGTGTCCAGTATTCAGAAAAAATTAAAATAAATATTTGAACAGCCCATCCTGGGACTCAACCAATTATAATAAATGTACAAAAATATTTCCCCGTAAAAAAATGTCAGATGTGGAACCTACTTCATTGTACAGTCTGAACTCTCTGATGACACCTTGCACTTGGTAGACCATCATCAGAGGGTTTGTGTAGGTTGGCTTTGCAAGTTATAGGAAATCAATGAAATAGCATTTTGACCTTGAAGTTACTCATAATCTGAGAGAAGTGTTACTGGTTTATTTCTCTGTTTTTCTAAATAAATTTTCAAAGAAAATGTCAAAATTCAGTTATTCATTTTTCAGCTGAATGGTCTGCCATTTAACTCTCAGGTGTCTTTCAGGTACTAAGTGTTATTCTGATGCTGCCAAATTGAAACTTTTTAAAACAGTCATTGCCCTTTAAGATCATGTTAAGTTTATTTTAATTTCCATGATTTGCTATATTTTAGTTAGTGCTTACTGGGTGCCAGATTGCATTAGGGTTTTACAATTATCCCTATTTATTCATTTTATTGGTGTTTAATATGCACCAGCCCCTTTAAGTCTATGATGAGAATTAGAGTTTTTAAAATGTAGGTTAAGCTTTGGCTGGGTTTCTCAGTTGCTGAAAGCATTGTCCCTGATATGTCAAGGTTGTGGATTTGATGCCTGGTCAAATAACAGAATGTATAAATAAGTATAACTACAAACCAGGGTTTCTATCTGTCTCTCTATCTTTAATCAATTTTTAAACAGTTCAAAAATGTGGATGGGTTTTAGAGTAAGCATGCAGACCACAAAGCAGTTTTCCAGGTAAAGGGGCAGGAGGGGTGATGTTTGCCAGGAGGAATGTCTATTATGATTATACCGTTCGCAGCAGAAAGGGCAGGGCAAGGGCTAAGATGCACAAGTGAATGTTGCGGGAATTCGGAGCAGTACAGTTTCAGCGGTGCGACGTGTGTGCTATGGGAATGGTTGGTAATGGGTGAGTGCCTAGCTAAGGCAGGCTTATGGAAGTTTTTACTACCACAGAGTGGTCTAGAGCTTACCCTCCAGGCCTTGGGAAATTTCTCAGATAGGATGCTTTTAGCTTCAGGATTAGGTGGCCTAATTAACAGAGGTGGAAACAGTAGGAACCAGGATCTTTTGGTGACTCAGTGATGTCATCAGGATCGCAGTTATTGTCCTTTTCTCAGCTGTGAAGTTGTCTTCATTTGTCTGCTTTCCTGCTCAGTAATCAGCTCTGGTTCCAAAGCCTCCTATTCTCACATGTCAGTATGTGAAGGCAAAAGGGACTGCTTTTCTGTAAACATTTCTTTTTCCTTCTACAACATTTTGTTAAAGTAGAGTATGCACACATTGTCTTACTTTAAGGTGAACAACCACAGTGGTTTGACATTTATGTTCCTTATGATGTGTTCACAATGATATGTCTAGTAATCCTCCATCACTGAGCAAAGTTATTATGATATTGACCCATTTCCTGTGCTGCACAGCACACTGCACCCCTCTGGCTTATGTAATTTATACCTGGAATTTTGCACTTTATATTCTTTTATTTCACCCATCACCTCTGCTTACTATGCTCTAGCAACCTCCAGTTTGTTCTCTGTAGCTATGGAATCTGTTTCTGTTTTGTTGTTTTATATTGCACCTGTAAGTGAGAACCTATGGTATTTGTTTTCTTTGTCATATTTCACTTCTTAAGACCCTCCTAGTCCATCCATGTTGCCATAAAAGGCAAGAGTTCATTGTGTGTTTTTTATGTCTGAGTAGTCTTTCATTTATTTACTTATGTATTGAAGGGCACCTATGTTGCTTCCATATCTTGGCTATTGTAAATAATGCTGTAGTGAACATAAGGGTACAAATAAGTTTTTAAATTCTTGTTCATGCTTCTGTTGAATAAATACCCAGGATTAGATAGCAGTGCTATTTTAATTTTTTTGAGGAATGTCCACTGCTTTCCACAGTGACTGTGCCAATTTACAATCACATGAGCAGTGCTCAAAGCTTTCTATTTTCTCCACATCCTCAGCAACACTTGTTATTTATTTATATTTAGATGACAGCCATTCTGAGAGGAGTGAGAATTTACTTCCTTATGACTTTCATTTGCATTTCCCAGATTAGCGATGCTGAGCTATGTGTTTCCTTAATTTTTTAAATATGTTTTTATTGACTTTAAAGGGAGAGGAAGGAAAAGGGAGAGATGGAAACATCAGAGAGGGAGACCCGTCACATCCCTGAGGCTGCCTCCTGCACACCCACTCCTGGGGATCAAATCTGCCACCCTGGCATCTGCCCTGCCCTGGCATATCACCAGGGATCTCTTGGTGAATGGGACAAAGGACTCAATCTACTGAACCACACCGGCTGGGCCTATGTCTTTGTTTTAAATAGGAAGGATCTGAGAAGCTTGCACTTGACTTCCCTAACTTTTTATAGGCTTGGGTTAATCCTCTGCTCATTCCTAAACCAGTTAGTGGTAAACTAGTGACTAGGATGAGGATATTATAATCATTTCTCTTTTTGGAACTGATACACAATGAAGACACCAGCTTATCTGTGTATAAGGACAATAAATGTCCCAATAGAATTGTGGTTCTCCAGTAAGAATGAAGACTAAGGTCGAGAGCCAGAAATATTTACTGCAGGGATTCATTGGAGTTTTCAGCAGAAGAGGAACAAGATTAGATTTGATGAGGGCCCTCTGATTGTGGTGTGAAGCAGGGATCACCAACTTTTCTCTGCAAAGGGCCTGATTTTAGTCCATGTGGTCTGTCATATGTACTCAAGTCTGCCATTGTAGTGTGAGAGCAGTCCTAGAGAATCTGTAAGCAGGTAGGCACGGCTGTCTTCCAGTGAGGCTATTTGCAAAACAGCTTGTATTGGTCTGTGGGCCCTAGTTTGCTGACTCCTCCTGTAGAGAACAGATGGAAGGAAACTGCATAAAGGGCCTGGAAGACAAAGGAATATTTTGCCTCCTTGGATGAGCTTCAGTCCAATTAGAAAGTTTTATGCTTTCATGCTCACTTGAGATAGGAAGCTAGATTTATTCCATTTGAAATGTTTTCTAGGCCTATGTCTTTCTCAGTTCTTTTGCTTAATCAAATCTTATTCATTTAAGAAAGAACAATAATGTTTGTTGGTATTCTCACACAACACAAGAGAGACATCTTTTAAGAGCTCATGTTTGACTAGGGCAGTTGACAGTAAGTAGCAAAGTAAAGCAGAGACAGTAGAGAGGTCTAGACATATGACTGTGGTGATGATTGCATGTAAAGAACTGGTGGAGAGACAGAAATCTAAGGTGATTCATAGGTTTCCAGGTAGTGCACTAGCATTTAGATTGGGCATAAAGAACAGGAAGACCATGCTATGGCACGCACAGGCGCCAGGCCAGCCAAAGTGGGTGCGATGTGATTGGTGGGGTGGCCCACCACCGCCCCACAATTGCCTTGTGGAGGAAGTCCCAGACCACCAGCCATTGGGAGATGAATCAGGGGGCTCCATGATCGCCCCAAAGAGGGAGGCCCAGGCCACTGACTGCAGGGTGATCAATGGGGGGGCTCCGCAGAACAAGGGAACTCTGGGTGTGTGGCTGCGGAAGTGGGCAGCACCAGGTCAAGGTGGGTGTGGGAGTGGGAGGCACACGGCTGTGAGGCACCCCCGGCCATGTGGCAGCCAGGGCTTCCAGGGCCCTGGCCCCTGGGGCTGGAGAGGCCCAGCAACTGGGGCTCTGAAGGCCTAACCTTGCATAAATTTTGTGCATCGGGCCTCTAGTTTATGATAATTACTGTTCTCTTGCAGTTACTCATTACTTGATTGATTCACAACTGTTGTACAAAGGAATTAAACCTTGTTTAGTTGGAGAAAATGGTCAGTTTGATGCCCTCACGTTCCTTATAGAAACGTTGATACTATAGTACATGTTGTCAATCAGTAGGATTCTGCATTTTCTACTGTGACTAAATAGGAATGTTGCTTATTTCACATTATTTTCTGACATCAATGTTTAATTTATCCCTTTTATGTCTTTATTCCAATAGTTATAGATCTACAGAAAATTCCAAAAGGAGCATGGACCGAAACACAATCAATGATAGGTATTTGGCAAAATCAGCTTATGTATTGTAATCATGTATAACATATCAATCCAAAGAATATTTTCACATAATGCAATTTTGTTAGAGGTTCCTCAATCCACGCCTAGGTTTGCTCATTCACTAGACAACGTTACAGGACCCAGTATATAGTAGTTGTGCTCATACCTGAGATTTTTGATAGTGAAAGCCCAGAGTAAAGTCAGCCAAGAGAAGAGGTGTGAGTGACAAAGGGTGGAGGACACCAGGCACAAGCTTCCAAGAGTCCTCTTCCTGTGGAGTTACCTCGATGTGCTTAGTAATTCCAGTATATAATCATGACAATACACGTGAAATATGTCATCTACCAGTCTTCTTAGACTCAAGGAGAGGTTTTTATGGCATTGTCTTCACATAGGCGTCTTGGCCATAGCATGCACCAAAATTTTAGATTCCCAGAAGGAAAGCAGGTGTTCAGCATGAACCCCATTGTTTGTACAAAGTGCTTAGACACACGGGGCCACTCTCTCAGTTAGGGAAAGGTGGAAAGCCTCCCCAGATTCATCTTTTCAGACACCAAATGAAGGGTAGCCATTTAAGCAGGACTTTCTAAGGAGAGCAGTCTGAGGCCTGCAACATGAAATGTCTGCACAGCAAGATTGACTGACCTTTTAGCCTTGACCTAAGAATTTATTTTAAGAGCAAGTAATATTATAACATAACATGGTACTGGTTCCATTCACATCATCCATAATTGCTTGCAATGCTGGTTACATTTGAGACTCTTGGTGAGTATTTCACAGGTATTTGTACGTAAATTACTAGGGCAATATTAGGCAATTATAAGCTTTCCTGTGTATCCAATTAATGCTTCAAAATAATCTTTAGATAAAATCAGCATAGATTTATGATTTAAAAGAAGAAGAATCTTTGACTTTAATTATATGGCTGATTCAGTTTTGATTTATTCTGCACTAAACTCCTGTTTATAATTATAACACAAGATATTCAATCAGAGATAACATTTGTCAGTTATTTTCTTTACTTAGAATACAATAAAAATTATTTGCCTTATTTATCTTTCCACATGCTTCACTCAGTTGAGGGGATTACAACCATATTCTGATACTTGGATATTTATCTTAATTTCCAAGGTGACTGTTTCTTGAAAATAGCATTAATATGTTGATATATGTTAATAGCATATTCAGGAAATACAGTTTTTAACAATTCTTTATTGTTAAAAGTATTACATGAATCTCCTTTTGTCCCTCATTGACCTCTCCTACACCCCCTCTTTCCCAAGCACAAGCCATCACCCCCTTACTGCCTGTGTTCATTGGTTTTGTTCATATGCATGAATACAAGTCCTTTGATTGATCTCTTACCCCCTCCTCCCACCACCTTCCCTCATAGGTTGTTCAGTCGGTTTGATGCTTTTATGTCTCTGGCTCTATTTTTGTTCATCAGTTTATGTTGGTCATTATATTCCACAAATGAGTGAGATCATGTGATATTTATCCTTTTCTGACTGGCTTATTTCACTTAGCATAATGCTCTCTAGTTCCATCTGTGCTGTTGCCAATGGTATGAATTCCTTTTTTTTTTTTTACTGCAGCATAGTATTCCATTGTGTAGATGTACCATAATTTTCTAATCCACTCGTCTGCTGATGGGCACTTAGGCTGT
>NW_005880186.1:0-6493 GCF_000147115.1 Myotis lucifugus | reverse complement strand
CACATTTGCAGATCCATAAAAACATTTTTATTGTGCTGTTAAAAATAAGTTTTATGGCACAATTTAAGTAGGTATATTTTCCTCTCTTACATAGGTGGCAATATAGTGAATATCTATAATAATAAAAGCATAATATGCTAATTAGACCAGACGTCCTTCCAGACGACCTTCTGGAAGAAGCCGGGGCTGGGAGGGAAGCCCAGGTCCTGGGTGCCTGCCAGCAGTCAGAGGGAAGCAAGGGTCCCAGTTGCCTGCCGTCAAAAAATATATTTTGGTCTATAAACTAAATATGATTTTATATGTGATTTCTTTTAGTAGTAAAAAGAGCATGAGCTGTGGAATCTGACAAAAATGGGTAATCCCACAGCTCCTCATTTACTCATGTGGGACCTGAAGAAGGCTGCTTACCTTCTCTAAACCTCTATTTCCTCATTCATGAAATAGAGATAATAATACTACCTATTTCGTAGAATTATTATGAGGATTAAATGAAATCATTGGTAGAAGGCACCTGGCACACCAGGGTGACAAGTACACCAAAGGTGCTCAATAATGCTAATACTTAATTATTAATGGTCTGAAGGAGAGTGGTTTTTGCCCCAAACAAAAAAAGATATAGAATGAGAGGGAACACTGGCAATGACTACCACCACTTTTCCAAAACAAGAAATCCAAATTGCTGCCAGTACTATTTTCATAAAAATACCTCATCAGGAATGTTCTTTCCAGACAACCTCTCTAAATTATTTCCCTGCACTAATGATAGTGAAATCCTCAAAGACAAGTTCATTACTGTGATTGTCTGGCTCCCCAATAACATTCTGTGTCTTCATTGCCCTTTGTCTATTCCAGATGAAGGCGGCCCTGGCCAGTCCCAGCTTTATCAGAAGTAACAAGGAGAATGGGTTTTTATGCCAAATCTTTTCCCAATAGATTTGGTTCAGCTAAAACAATAGCTGGACAAGAGGACCTCAGTTTTCAGAAGGTTGCCCTTATCCAACTTTGAAGATGCTCTCCTTCAGGACCTCCCTAGTGATATATATATATTTTTTTATTATTATTTTATTTTTTTTACTGATTTTAGAGAGGAAATGAGAGGGAGAGAGAGATAGAAACATCAATGATGAGAGAGAATCGTTGATCAGTTGCCCCCTGCACGCCCCCTACTGGGGATTGAGCCTGCAACCCAGGCATGTGCCCTTGACTAGAATCAAACCTGAGAACCCTCAGTCTGCAGGCCGGCGCTCTATCCACTGAGCCAAACCAGCTAGGGCTCCCCATTACTTTTAATTAATGTATCCTTTTATTAATAGAGATCTTTTCTCATCCTTAAAAAGGAAGCTATAAAATTTAGTCACTAACCACTGAGGAGTAGCATTTGTCCATCCTCATTCTGCCCATGCTGTCTACATGGGGTTCTCCCTATGCTACTTGACCAAGAAAACCAAATAAATGAATTCCTAAATGAATCCCCCAGATAAATAGCCTCATTTCAGTCCTCTGGCTTCTCCCATTAAAGAACTATAGAGGCCTGGCTGGTGTGGCTCAGTAATTGAGCGCTGACCTATGAACCAGGGCCTGGTCACAGTTCAATTCCCGGTCCAGGTACATACCTAGGTTGTGGGCTTGAGCCCCAGTAGGGGGCATACAAGAGGCAGCCAATCGATGATTCTCTCTCATCATTGATGTCTCTCTCTCTCTCTCTCTCCCCCCCCCTTTCTCTCTCTGAAATCGATAAAATAAAATAATAAATAAATAAATAAATAAATAAATAAGAACTATAGGGACCTTATCCAGTGGAGCTAGGGAGAAAAGCCAGGGAATTAGAGCTCTTCTATGCCAGAAATGCATGTTCTGATGGAAGAAGATTATAAGAATATCTATGGTAAACCACATGCTGGATGGAAAGGAGCAATTTGAGATCTGAGAAAACTTTCACCTGCTAACCAGAGATAGCAGCCTGTTTGGGGGAAAAATTGCTTGGAAGTCAAACTCTCATTTCTTTTTTTATGATTTAGATAAATCAGTTAACCTCTTTGAATCTCAGATTCTCATCTATTTAATAGAGAGTTTATATTTGGATGATCTGTAAGGTTCCTTCAGCACTAATAAGCTATAGGTCTCTGCCCAGAAAGAATGAGAAGAAAGCAATTGTGGGACAAGGGAAATCAAATTTGACAGATTCCCAAGATTGGGAAGCACAGGTTCCTGCCTCGCTCTGACCCAAAAAGGATAAAATAAAGTAAAAAGAACTAAATGAAATACACTCATGATTAATCAAAGGGAATTGAAAGTCATTGCTAACCTCACACCTACCTTGCTTCGCCTCCAGCTCATCTCTCTTGGGACCCTCCTCCTCTTTAATGCCTCATCGTGATTCTCAAAAACTGTGATCACTCAAGGTTGAAGCTTTTAATCTCCCATGTATAAAAGGATATGCAAATAGAGTTCAGTTTCCTGTTGAGTCTCTGCCAAGGTCTTAGCCTGGCAGTTCTGGGAAAGGAGCCAAAGGCCTCATATTTCTTGGCTGTTAACATTCTCCCATCTGTGCTCAAGTCAGCAGTCTGGGCTTCAGGCTGTGGCTTGTCTTTAGTCTTACACTTTCCTAGGTTTTCTAAAGCAACTCCTTAGAATTTTTTTGCAAAAAAAGTAACTTGGTTCCCAAGTACCAGACAGAGGATTATCTGGTTACATCTGGGGACAGTAAGAAAAAGACCAGAAAGTCTGTATTCCTATATTGTGGCCTCAGAATCCAGTGTCGTAAGCTACCTCAAGTACCGATATTAATTAGGCCTTAAGAAAGGCTTACATAATGTGGGGATAAGGACACATATGTAATAACTTAAAAAAGAAATTTAAAAAGAAAAAAGAAAAGAAAGGCTTACAAATAAGTCATTGATGTCACCAATACCGAGTGTCATTTATACACATCATACATACACAGTGTGTAAAGGCAAGGTCCTCAGGTATAAGAGCAGCTCTGTACAACATTCACAAAACAAAAGCAAAATAAGAAAAACACAAGACATCTCAAAATGTTTTTGAGCCAAAGGCTCTGCTAAACAACAGTGTCAGGAATCAGACTAATTATTCCCTGTGTCTCCTGATTGAACTCACACAAAACAGCAGCTGCCATTGTTACTCAACACAGGCATCCGGACCCAAGTTCACTGCAATGTTATCAGTACTCTGATAGAAAATTATATGTTCCAAGCTATGTGAAATCTGACCATTCATTAAGCATGGATTGTCCCCTTTTTCTGTAAATGCTCTGGTTTTTTTGTGTTTTCTATTATTTCCTTTTGAAACTAACTCCCAAAGGCCTTTGGGCATTCTTAGTTCCATTACAAGATCAACATACAAGTTAAATTTTTTTTATTTCTTCAGAAACCTTATGTAGAGATTTCCTCTTCCATTTCTCTGTTATCCCAGGCAGCTATGAGGAGCTAAGAGCTCAAGCTTGGGCTACATTGGCAGAGTACAACAACAGTAAAAATGCTCTCAATGTTATTATTCTATAACAATATTGTTCTATAACAAATCATTCACTTAGTGTCTCCTGCAGCATTTATTTCTAAATATCTTTCTCTAATCTTGATCCTTTGACCTCCACTTTATAAAATTATAACATTTGCTCACACAGAGTGTTGATACTCTATAACTTTTTTAATTCAGTTCTTTTCCCAGCCTCCCTGACCTGTGCCCTACATCTTCCAACAATGGTCATTCCCAAATCATTTGAGTCTCAGCAGGAAAATGATGCAAAACAGGTCCCTTCCTACTTCTGTTTTTGCTTCTCACTCCTACCCCAACCCATGTGGGTCTGAAAGATAACACCACCTTATGCCATTTGAGTCATTTTTCTCAGAGATCTGTTCCCAGAGCAGCATTTTAGAACTGCACCTGAACTCCACTGATATTATGACTCTTGAAGGTGCCTGACTCAGAAAGACTTGGAAGTTTCTACCTAAATCCAGCTCCAGCTACTTCATCACTATATTTGCCATTGGAAAAGGTTGGACTATCTATATATCACTTCTGTAAAAGCTCAGAACTGAATCTTAGATTCTACAGGATATATGGCTCCTGGGCAAAGATTTGAATGCACCTGGGCAAAGGTTTGAGTGTACCTGTCTGTGGACTGTAATGGGAGATGTCCAGATCATATCCCTTCAATGGAAGAAAGAAACATTCTCACCTTAGACAACTCCAACTTTCTGATCTACTTTTGTTCTAACACCTCACCTCATTCTACCATGTGTTTATGGCAGACGTGGTCTACTCGAAAATAACCTGGAACAAGTCAGCATAATCTTGGGTTAGTCTGGAGGCTCCAGGTAAAGTAAGTGAATCTGACTCCAGAGGAGTATCTTTTTCTATCTCTAGAAAGAGCTATAATAAAACACATATCTAATCACACTGCATTTCCATTTGGGTATATTTCTACCAGTTTCCATACGTTGTTTCTGCATATAGAGCGTTCAGTGGTGAAAACTGAGACTTCATCCTACATACACTAATCAAGTCAACTATCAGTACAGACAGATTGCTTGCCGGAAAGGATTAGGATGGTTTTGCCATAGCCTTTTGGCTTCCACACTACAAGCCATCTGGTCTCCGACACATCTGGAGGAAGGAACTCCTTGTTCAGCATTGTTTACGCCATCACACGGATCCCAGTGGTCATACTTGACTATACAGATTGGCTAATAACCCAGGAAAAGCCCACGTTCTAAGAGAGGTAGAAAGCAGTAGGACGGATGGGCCCTGAGTGCTGGGAAACTGCCCTTGTCCCTGCTGACTCAGTTTTCTCACCAGCTGCCTAATCCAGCAGATGCATCTTCCTTATGAGGCACCAGGGACCCAGAATATCCACATCCTGTGGTTCCCTGTACCCCTAACACCCCACATTTGAGTTCCTTTCCAATTCAGAGAACAAAAGCTGCTGGCTTTAGGCCAGTTCACAACAGATGTGGGTCTCAACTGCCAACTACCCAGGAAGCATCCTCCAGGGCAGGGCATGAGAATCAGCTTCTTAGGCATTCCCATACTGCAATTCCATCAATCATATGACACCTGCTCAAAGACAGAGACTGGGGGACTTTCTCCTGAGCATCCTCATGGTTTCAATGCTTCCCGTTGGGAATTAAGAAGGCTGAGTTTACTACTAAGACTGAGAATTAAGGGAATTATTAGAAAGTAGGTATTACAACTCAGCATGTACTTTAGGAAAATCTAAAAATCTACCCAGAACTTTGATGTAACGCTTTCCTACATCACGGACCTTGCCCATCTCCCACTCTGAATCCCAAGTGTTGATCATACACTGAATAGGCATTAAAAGGTACCAGCAGTAGGACCTTTCCTCTCTTCAAATATATGACATGGCAATGGGGACTCTGCTAATCAGAAATCATTGCCAGTTTGTCAGGCCTTACAAGGACGTCCTTGTACTGCAGCTGTCTATAAGAGATTGTACCCTGGCTGTTCCTAAGTCTATAGATTTATTTTACTTTTTTTTCTCCAAGAAAATTTTCCCTACTGTGCACTACCTACTTAGTAAAGCTAAGAAAGATAGGAAGGAAAGGAACAAAGTACAAGAAGAGAAACAAAGACATTAGTACGAGGAAAAAATGCTGTTGAAGACTCAGAGTATTTATCACTTGAATTGATATTAACCTGATAGCCCCAGAAAAGATAAAGGTCAATATTAGGATATGTATTTTATTATGGTCTCTGAAAGAAAATATGAAAATTCAAACAGTGCAGAATCCTTGAATCCCACAGAATCCAATCCCCCCGCGCCACACACACACACACACACACACACACACACACACACCAAAAAGAAATGCTTAGCTGTGGCTGGAATAATCCAAAGTCTTGGCAAAAGCTAAGGGAGGTTGCCAGCTGCCAATCCTCTACACACTGTAAAGTATGTCACCATTCTCATCTTTCTGTGCCCTTTCCTCAACCCTCCTCCCCATCACATCCCTCATGTTTTCATTCTATTCCCATCAAAAACTGGTATCAGGAAATAATCTGAAACCAGTGAACCCACGCTGTTCAAATCTGTGTTGTGCAAGAGTCAACTATAATTTGTGAGTGATGAGGCTTTAGCTTTTCTAAGGTTGGAGTGGGAGGAAGGGAGCATTGTATTCTTATAGAAATAATAGCCATAAGCTAAAGACTGAAGCAACCATAGCAGAATTTTCAAAGCTTGAGGAACACTGTCCAAATGAAACTTTGTTCTGTTTTGTTTGAAAGCTCAGTGTGATCATACAGTGAGAGTCTGGAGTCTCCCAAAGCGGGCACCTATCTTTCCATGTCCAGGAAAAGGCCCAGAGAAGTCTATAGCCAAAGAGCATCAACCCATCCATTGCAGTCAAGGGCAGAATTAGGGCTAATGGGGTGGGGGCGGGGAGGAGGAGGGAGGATACCTGGAAAAAGAGATTTCATTTCAATAGCAGGAATACCTTTGTATCAGTTGAAA
>NW_005880185.1:0-6494 GCF_000147115.1 Myotis lucifugus | reverse complement strand
CAAATGAGAGTACTATCTAAATGTGAAATATCCTCTACTATCTTTATAAGGTCAGACTCTCTTTTGGGACATGCTGTGATTGGATAAATGGACATCAGGCATTGGAGAGATGATACTGAAGAGAAAATGAATACAACAATGCAAGTCGGTCATGGTGGTCCAGGATCTATCTCAATGTGCCAAATGCCATAATTAGAGCTTACAATCATTAAAACTAAAGCTGATTTTAGGAGGAAAATGCACACCAATCGCCAATTCAGGTGCCCTTTGGACACCCATAAGCCAAGCAGACATCAGTCATAGCTCTCAGAGATCTGCACAAACAAGGGAGTTACAGCATGACTGACTGGAAAGTGAAACAAATCAGTCGTTCAACTCAGGAGGAAGAGGAGTTGCCATAGGAACCGTTTCTCTAATTCTTTTATGATTCAGGACAGGGTCCCTGACATAGAAAGGGACTGGAAATATCCGATATCCTTTTGATGGCCTTTCCAGACCTTATTTCAGGAAACCTTACCCCTGCTACCCTCCCTTCATATTTCAATCAGTGGAACATTGATAGCTTTTATTAAAATAAAATTCTAATCCAACATCCTAAGTGAATTGGATTAGAGTTAGGAACATAATTCAGGCTGCTCCAGTCAGAATTCTTTTACTAGTAATTTGGCAATTGAAACTGTGTGAGATTATTTTCCTCTTCAAGTGGTTTGATATTTAACATGCAAGCTAAGGACTGTGTGTGCAGTGTGGTAGCTTGATCAACAGACATTTATTTTTTCACAGTTCTGGAAGCCAGACATCTAAAATCCAAGTGTAGGCAGAGTTTGTTCCTTCTGAGGTCTGAGCCCTTTGACTAGCTTCTCAGGCTTAGCTGGTAACATTTGGCCTGGAAGCATTACTCCATTCTCTGTTTTCATCTGCACTTGACATCTGTCCTATGTGTGTGTCTCTGTGTACATCTTTTCCCCCTTTTTAAAATATATTTTATTGATTTTTTACAGAGAGGAAGGGAGAGGGATAGAGAGTTAGAAACATTGATGAGAGAGAAACATCATTCAGCTGCCTCCTGCACACTCCCTACTGGGGTTGTGCCTGCAACCAAGGTACATGCCCTTGACCGGAATCGAACCTGTGACCCTTGAGTCTGCAAGCTGATGCTCTATCCACTGAGCCAAACCGGTCAGGGCTTCCCCTTTTTTTTAAAAAAAGTTTTTATTGATTTCAGAGAAAAAGAGAGAGAGGGAGAGAGAGATAAAAACATCAATGACAAGAGAGAATCATTGATTGGCTGCCTCCTGCATGCTGCCTATTGGAGATCAAACCCATAACCGGGGCATGTATCCTGAACAAGTATTGAACCATGACCTCCTGGTTCATAGGTAGACACTCAACCTCTGAGCCACAGTGGCCGGGTTCTTTACCCCATTTTTAAGGACATCAGTCATATTTGTTTAGGGCCCACCCTAATGACCTCATCTTAATGTAACTTATTATATCCGCAATTATACTGTTTTCAAATAACTTCACATTCTGAAGTACTAAGGGGTTAGGATTTCAACATATGAATTTCTGGGGGAGCATAATTGAACTCATAACAGGGTGTTTTGTAGATGGAGAATCTCTCATCTCAACTCTTTGCTTGGGCTTAGAGGTACCTACTCTGAAGAAGATAAATCTCCTCATCCACATCCCGTTCCCTCTCTATCAGTTCTCCATCCTCCAGCTATCTTCTGCTTTATCTCTTTCTCCTTCACCCCTAGTTTCTGCCACCTCTTACCACAAAGTCTCTGTGGTGAGATAGCTTTCACTGGGTGATCTGTACTTGGAAAGGAGATTTTGCTGACTACACCACTTCCATCTCTTCTGAATGATTATTCTATTCTGACCAGGCCATAAATCTAGCATTATATTCAGGCAATTGCAAAATTGGTCTGTTCACATCTTTTGTCAATAAACCAATCTGTAAATTTTACTGGGAAGAGAATTTGTCTCATAAATTTCTTTTACAAACATCATAAATAGACATGCTAAGAAAGAGCCAATTTTAATTTATTATTTGTATTCCATGTCAATTTTTAAAAAAGATATTTAAAGCTCTCTTCTGGCTGACTTCCACATTTAATATGAAGTTTGGAACTCATATCATTTAAGGTGAGTCAGCACAGAGCCTATTGATTCCTTCATGGTTTCTTTCCTTTACAAATGTCATTAAGCGTGAATCTTAATGCTGAAAGGCCCAGACCACTAGCCCTATACATGAAACCAAATAGACATTAGATATTGAGAGTAAAAGGGAGATGCAGGAAACTCAGTTTAGGGTCAAAGTTAAACCTCCTTTACTGTCACATTTCTCAACTTCTTGTCTTCCCTAAAACCTGTCTTCTAGGTTTGCCTAACAATTTAGGTTCTATGAATTTATCTGTGATCTAGAGATCAGTAGCATTTATTTATCTTTGAAATTTTGATCATATCAGTGACATAAAGTCATGAATTTCCAGTGGTTCATATAAACGATCTTTGATTAGCACCTCCACAAATACTTCATACCGGTTTAGTGTTCAGCCATGTGTTGCATAGATCCAATAAAGAAGACAATTGCATGCATTTAAGATTATATAAAAAGATATTAGAAGTGAGGGTTATTCAGAAATAATAGAAAATGCTCTTCACAACCGTATGTGATCATTAAGAACACATTAGTTCCATAACTCTATTATTGCCTATGTAGAGCAACCATATTTCAATTTTATAACTCCATAGACATCTTAATGGGCATTTAATCTGTTAGGTTTCAGTTTCTAAGTGGGACATCTCCTCAATCTTCTCTATTATGTAACAATGGCTCAGCTCACTTGGTCATCTGAGAAGTAAAAATAATTTCTTCAAACTACATGTATAGCTTTTTAATAATTGTCTAAAATTGAATCTATGCATATGTTACGAATGCCTTCATGTTGTCATTGTGAATATTCATTATTATTTGGCTCGGGATGGGCAAGAGAACCAAAAATAAGAAATGCCCTATTTACTCAGAAATGGCCTCTTTGAGTTATTAAATCTGTTGGAAATGCTTCTAGGTAATGAGACTTCTTGCTCTGTGTCTCTGAATCAAAATTGAATTGAGTTTTGAAAGAAAGAGTTGAGGTGGTCAAGTGTCAGAACCCACAGACTTTTATCATTAAATTTATTGACAACATGTATGAATTTTAAAATACCTGTATGTGTTCTTAACATTGCAATTTATTGAGGACAATCTAAGTAAAATCTTTGACTTTTTGAAATCCCAGAAATAAAGTACTTTAAACTGAGGAAGTCCTACATTATTAAGTGATACAGTTTGTTGTAGGAAAAAAATAGTGGGTAAGGGGGTCAGAAGTCTTGGTTTTTATGCATTTCCATGTTATAGGTGAAAAAATCTAAGTTTATTGAAACTAGGCAAAAGTGCTAAGGTCATAAAAATTGATTATAGAACGATTACCAAAACCCAAGGTTTCTGAGTCCTACTCAGGTACGTATTTAACATGGCCCTGTATGTATTGGGTCACATTTTTTTTCCAAAAAATTAGTTGATTTAATGGGACAAAAAATAGATAAATTAGTCGTTAATCCAAGGGAATCACTCAAATTGGAAAGAGTCCTGTAATTTTATAAAAATATAAATTCCAAGTCTATGTTGTATAAATAAGAACACTGAAGCTGTAAGGGAATTCAGCCATAGTCACTCAGGAAGATACTGACTGATATAGAAGAGACACAAGTTCTACTTTCTGACTTATCACCCCTTATAGGAAGCTCAATTGCATTCCTTCTATGAGAAGAGCAAAGATACTTTGGATATAAGTAAGTAGATTTTAATCTTAAAAATCCCTAATCATTTGTCACCTGGTCCCCATTTTGTTCTGTTTGTGCTTATTTATTTTTATTTATTTTTCATTCCTGCCATTAAACTGGTTTGTGCCTTTTAAAAAATTATATGAAATTATAAAACAAAGGATTATGTATAAGATTAGTAAATTTATATTCCTGAAGTGCCTTGCATATGGTAGGAATTATGGTTATTTTCATGTATCTTTTCCATTCATTCCTCACTGCAATACTGAATTTGGGTGCCTTAGTCACAATTAATAAGAACAATTATTGAAGGTATAACCTATTTAAGCCAAATTCAGGGTAGTTGAAATTCCAAAAAACATACAGATGATTGAAAAATGATTTAAGAAATGCCAAGGATCTTCACTTACATTTTTAAGCATTTATGGAGTTTCTCTTTATGTATTTATCCTGCAAGTATCTTGACAAATGCCTTGTAATTCTATGGTTTGATTCTATTTTAACTTCAGAATAAGTTTTTGAAGATTTCTTAGATCATTAAATTGTGACAAACAAGGTATTAAACTATAATTTCACAAATAACAAAGTTAGCTAAGGAAAAAAATCCATAAACATTTAAACTTGAAAGATGCCTTGTTACTGATAATGAAATATTATGTGAGGTTTCACCCACTCCATAGCTCAAGTTTACTTTAGCAGATGTTGTATAAGCCCATTAGGGGCATAATCATCCTAATCATTTCGTTTATCAGGAGGCTCCAGATGCTTGACTGTAACCAAGTAATGTTCTAAAAAATGCGTTTTATTTCTACAGAAATACAGACAATAAAGTAGAGGAACTGAACTTTGATGCTATGTTAAGTGTAGTACTGTACATGTCGGTCTTTCCTGACAAAGGGATTGTGAGTAAGGAATTCATTCAGGTTTTTCACGCATTTTATGATGTCTGGGGAGACCCACCCTATGATAAGCGGTAGTGACCGAAGGATGAATGAAGCATGAACCCTTCCTTCAGAGAACATGCAACCATCTTCTATTCCAGTTGTACCTGATAGAAGTAGATACACTGTGAAGGGATGATTTATAACACATTGAGATAAGCATTAAATAAAACTACAGCATACCAGAGGAGGACATCCTATTTGTAATAGAATGATCATAGTGATCCATTTTAACATTTATTGAGCTTGTACTATGCATCAGTATTTTAAACTCATTTATTCCAAATTAAATTCCCAGGATGGGTACTTTACATAGATAATCTTTTTAATTCACACATATTTATCACAGCCGTACAATAACTTCATTTTACACATGAGGAGCAGTTTAGTTGTCTAAGGTCATGCAATAGATTGCATAGTGAATATGGGTATTTTGAAAGAGTTTCATAAAGGAACTGTCTAGAAAGTATGGGTAAATTCAGGAAAACAACAGGGATAGTGCTGTACCACTGGGGTACCTAGAGTCGGAATATGGAGTTTTTACCACCCACCTGTACAAAGGGGCAGGAGAGGAGGAGGGAGTTGAAGGAACCTGGAGAGGCGGCTGGGTTGAGAGATGCACCTGATAGGAGATATGATCGTTGGCAAAGGGTCACTGCCGAATCAGAAAACCCACAAAGAGAAGAGGCAGCAAAATAAAAATGCCGACATCTCTCTTCCCTGGCCTAAGATCTGTGGAAACTCCACTTGCTGAAACCACCTGGAAGCCAGATGTCAAAGAAGGGTAATCCTAAGAAGGGTAGAGATTGGCTGGGATCATATATGAGGTGAGGTGATTGTATAGACCCAGAAGAGTGGCAAAGAACACACATTCCTAATCCAGATAAAAAAGATAAATACATCATGATAAGTATATTACAAAAAAACACACAAAAAAACAAAATGCTACAAGAAGGAGAGAGAAGGACTTAATATTTTACAAATACTGTCCCAATTAATTCTCTTATAAATGTATTTGTACTGATATTTACAAATGAGTTAAATGAAACTTAGAAATGTTAAATAACTTACGCATAATTTCTGTTCTTTTAAATATTTTTATTGATTTCAGAGAGGGAGGGAGAGAATCAATCTCATCATTGATCAGCTGCCTCCCGCAAGTTCCCTACTGGGTATGCAGCCCACAACCCGGGCATGTGCCCTGACTGGGAAGGGAACTGTGACCTCCTGATGCATAGGTCAACCCTCAACCACACCGGCAGGGCAAACTCACCCACAGCTTCACAGCAAATAATTGTCACAGTCATAACTGATTCGAAGTCTATGTTGGAATTCCTGTTATAAAAATACCCCTCTTTACATCAGGCAACAATGATAGATGATTTGGCAAAACCCAGGAAGCTGGGGTAAACTATGGTTGTGGATAAAGACCATGACATGGTTTTCAAATAGGTCATAATATTTTCCCCATTATGTAGTTGACTGTGTTCCAAACCTGTGGTCAGTTATTGACATTTTCTAGAAAAAAAAGGTATGATGTCTAATCTAATTCAGGTTTCACCAAAGATGTATGTGCATATGGTCCATTCTGCTCACAGTTTCACAGCCCACCGCCTTTCTGCTACGCTCAGTCCTCATATTAGAAGTTATTTATGTTTCCGACACATCATATATTATCCACTATGACCATATAACTGTGCATAATCCCTCTTTCTTGGCTCT
>NW_005880184.1:0-6496 GCF_000147115.1 Myotis lucifugus | reverse complement strand
CATCACCAAAAACAAAATGCCATGGTCATCATTTTCTGTCCTCCAACCCCTTTTCAACTAACCAAGAACCTGACTTTATTTGCCAACCCATACCTTCCATAGAGAGTAAAAAAAGTATGGGGCTGTGTGTACGTGTTTAGGGGAGGCAGTAGCTGTGGATGTTTATTATAAAACTAGTCAAAGTTTGTACATTTTCAAAAGAAATGTAAGATGTCAGAATCCTTACCGTCATTTATTTTTAAAGTCCAGGTCATCTATGTCTAAGGGAAAATGTGTTATTTTTAGTGCTGTGTTCATACTAAAGAAATATTAAAATGGCTTGAAAATAATAAAATAACTAATACTTATTAAGTGCTTATTGCTTTCTTTATTGCTTTTATTAACTAATTTGTTCATCTAATAAACCTATAAGATAGAGCCTATAATTATCAACATTAACAACTGAGAAAATCAAAGTGTAGGAAAGTCATGGAGCTGGTCACAGATACTGGCAGAGTAAAGATGTCTACAAATTCTTTGACAGGCTCCCATTAAAGGAGTCCACTCTCCTTGAACTTGGTAAGCTCTGTGTCTGCCTTGACTAAAGGAATATGGCAGAAGTGATGTTTTGACAGGTTGGGGGTCCAGGACTAAAGGCTTTGGCAACTTCTACTCTTGTCTCTTGGAACACTTGCTCTTAGATTCCTGAGATATGTAAAAGTCTGATGATCTGAGGCTAAAAGGAGCTAAGTGGAGGGGCCACATGTAGGACCGATGCCTGGTGAGTCCCCTGTTGTCATGGCTATAGCTCCCAAGCTGTTCAAGTCACCCAGCCAAATCCCCAGACATTATGCTACACAGATAAGCATTTTCTGCTGTGCCATCAGAATTCCTGACTCACAGATTCAGACAGAAAAGAAATGATCATTGTTCTTAGCCACAGAGTATTGGGTAATTGGTCATGCAGCAAAAGATAAGCAGAATAGTCACACAGATATTATGTGTACAACCCAAGTAGACCCAACCCAAGTGACCTGGCTCCAGACGGTATGTTCTTAATGAGTATTCTCTACAATGTATATGTTACCCAAAATGTTGTGCCATTTTAGTTCAAACAGCAGTTCTCCCATCTCTGCAACACACTCTTCATGGACTTTTCCAATAGCCTACTTTATTTTCCTCCGAAGCTCTATAGTCACCTGACTATATGTTGTGTGCTTGTGTTCATGCTTGTTTACTGTCAATCTCCCTCCATCCCCACTTGAATGGACCATACGCAAAAGCAGAGGTTTCCCTGAGCTGTTGTTCACTGCTATATTCCTAGAAACTAGAATAGTGCCCGACATGTAGACACTAAAGATTTATTAATTATTATTATTATTATTATTTGACACTATTACACATGTCCCCTATAAATGAATTTGACAAAGTAGCAGGATATAATACTAATATTCAGAAATCAGTGTCATTTTTATACACCAATAATGAACTATCAGAAAGAGAAACTAAGAAAAAAATCTCATTTACTATTGCAACAACAACAAAACAACAGAAAATAAAGTACTAGGAATAAATTTAACCAAGAAGGTATAGGACCTGTGCTAGGAAAACTATAGTACATTGAATAAATAAATCGAGGAAGATACAAATAAGTGGAAGCATATACTGTTTTCATGGATTAGAAGAATTAGCATCATTAAAATGTCCGTACTACCCAGCAACCTATAAATTCAATGCTGTTCCTATTCTAATACCAATGGCATGTTTCAAAGATCTACTACGTGAATGAATAAATGATAGAAATGGCTCATTTTAAAGTGAGTAAAGTGGTACATTCCTTTTGTTTCAGTCACTTGAGACATTCTGTGTAGCTATTGTAGCTCTTCAGGGAGGGGAAAGAGAAAGGTCAGAAAAAGAGGGTACTGCACACACACAAAAAGGATGATATATTAACCTCATAAAACAATTACCGGAGTTTAACCCAGACTAGGAAAAGCCAGAATGGCAAATGCTGAAATAGCAATTGTGATGAGCTGCATGTTATTAATGACAATCATTTTTGCTGGCTGCAAACCTGAAAGTGAAATCTGCAGTGAGGAGGTGCAGAGGAATCATCCCCCAGAAGTGGACCACTCCCTGGGGGTTCAAATGTGACATGATACAACTTGGGAGAATTTGAGTAATGACTGGATGCCTCCAAAAGAAGTGACATTGGCTGAAGTAACTAAATAGGCCAAAATAAAATTATTCTGCTGGTTATAGAAGAAAGATAAGATAGCTAGGCCTTTCTAGGAACCCTAGAGCAAAAATTGCCCCCTTTAGATCCTAGTGAGGTAGTATGGGAAATAAATCTATATGATTGTGCGCCACAACTCATAGTTATTAAGTTGAAAGTGTGACATAAAATGGGGTCCTGTTATTATAGTATATCACCCAAAGAGATTTCTTAAAGAACTGTTCAATAGGGAGACAGTGACAAGTTAGGAAATGCCTACAAATAGAGCCTTTCTCAGCCAGTGATTTGTTCTGTGTGTTATTAGTTATTCTGGTTTCCAGAAGAAAGAGGTAAGCCTGGATGATGTAACAGACTTAAACACTTTAATGAATGATAAAAAATGATGTCACTAAGAAATTAGCAGCTTCTAAATCAATTGAGAAGGCTGAAGTTAGACCAAAGCTCAATGTATTCCGGTAGGTGTGCTGCAGTGGGAACTGGGAAACTGCTCTCCATATGGTGTGGGTGAGTATTAAGCTCCCTCAGGAAATCTAAACAATTCTCTGTGGGCACATAAATCATGTTTCATGATGTGAGTTTTAGAATTGTTTTCAAAGCCACATAAAACCAAAGCTGTAGCTTAAGTCTAAAATAAAGAGAAGGCACAACAGAAACAGACTCAGAGATAGAGGACAGACTGACAGCTGTTAGAGGGGAGGGGACCTTGGGGCTGGATGGAAAAGGTGGAGGGATTAAATAAATAAGTAAATAAACAAATTAAATAAATAAGAAGAATACTTTCCTCTAGACACAAATAACTAACATTTCTGGGAAAAGAGAAGTTGGATGCTATTCATTTGGAGAACTGAAAGATAAAAGTTTATGGTTTGTTTTACTTAATGAGTGAATATTTTCTAATTTCATAAGTTGGCCCCATAGGGAGCACAGTTCACAGGAAATGCCTGTTGCACTAATTCTGCAGTCTGCATAAGCATTCTTGAAACGCAAATGTCAGTGAATTGGGCCAAGAACTGGGAATTAACGTAGCAGATGTCCACTTTAGCCATATTTGTTTACTTATTGCCATCAGAATGTCTGAAAAACTCTGATCCTCCTGCATTCATACCATTTGTTTTAGTTAACCTTCAGAAAACAAGGCCCCAAGCAAATATCATAAAATGAAAATAAATTCCAACATTATTTTATGCATATATTTCCATAAATCTTGAAAATATATTAATGACTTGTGGTGCTTTTTATTTTACCAAGAGAAAATTGGCATGTAATTGAAATGATATTTTTCATAATCTATGCTCTATATGTCTCACTGAGTAGTAGTACTACTGTCCAAATAGAAAACAAAAAGCCTATTTAAAAAAATTGTTGTATTCGTAATATCCACAATTATAGCTCAAATCATTGTGGAAATTACTTATTAATTCATTGAATTCTATAGCTTTTGTGGCTGAGTAATGATAGTCAACATTGACTCTGTGCTTCTAGGAGTTAGGCACTATTTGGTTGCTTTACTTGTATTAGCTCATTTGATCCTTAGATCCACTGACCCCCATTTCATAGATGAGAAAATCAAGGCACAGAGATTTTGGGTAAGTGTTGAACTCTGAAGCTAGTAGGTGGCAAAGCTGGAATTAGAATACAGGCAGTCTGACTTGCCAGTCTGTTCTCATAACCACGAAGACTCTACTGCTTCTCTAACACTGCCTGGCCCGTGGCGATTTGCATTTTGCCTCATCATTTTTTAATATATTAAAAAGTAAAGATGTTTTCCTTCTGTTATGCTTTTGATGCAGAAAACACCAGAATTAACATTTTATGGCTGGTTTGGAGGCGACTTGTAAGAAATAGATTTCTTTAGGTTCATATGAAGTCAGTGCTGTGGGTGTGTGTGTCTGTGTGTCGGAGGAAATAGCTTAACCATAGCAGCTTGCCAGAAAGGAAGTGATTCCAAGTGGTATTTACAGTGTCACAGGATAGCTCACATGTGCTCCTGCTGCTTGTAATGAGGGTAATGGGAAGAAAAATAAGTAGGCCTATTCTAGAGCTTGTGTTTTATGTAGTTATAAGGAATATGGATAAAATCAAATATTATTGAGGAATAGAACCTGCTTCTAGGTGTTAAAACAGAAGCTGAGCCAGTTTGAGAAATAAAAATTTAGAATATAAAATTAGCACTGGACAGGTTAGGAGATTGCAGTACTTAACCCATCTCATTTTACAGATGAGAAAATGATCTCAGTGGTTTTATAGGTTTTTAAAGAATGTATGTGTCTATTTGTGTATCTATATATACCTTCTCTTGCTCCCCCAAGCCCACAAACACAAATACAGTACAGAAGGACTCTTATGAGCAAGGGGATTATGGTGGAGAGAAAATAAAGGTTAGAATGGTTAGGCGATAATGACAGGTGAAACTCTTCCTCAAATGCAGGTTACAGGTTCCCAAACACTGGTAGAGGACCACAGATTTGGCCCTCAGACCACTAGCAGCCAATACCAAGAAACATGAGCCACATAGAGAGGGGTGTGTTTATATGATGAACAATATCCTCCACAAATAAGTACCATAAGCTTAGCAGACTGTTTCTTTACCATAACTCTGCAGGCTGTTGGCAGAACAAATCAGCACAGTTTAACAGGAGAATTACATGAGCAGCTGAAGCAATGCAGGCCAGTTATGAGGGTGCCCTATGGTCTTCATTTAAGAAAAAATTTTCAAGTTTTAGAAAAGTGAATAGACAACATACAACTCAGGCATTTCTGTAAAATACATTTTTCTCTCAATCAAGCTTTTAAATAAAATTGTCAAGTAGCAGTGAGTTATGTCTGCATTGAGAATAGATTGTAGGGACCAAGAGTAGAAAAAGGGAGATCTGCTGGGAGGGGACTGACGTAATCCAGGTACAAGATGATGAAACCAAAATATCGTGGTAGCTGGAGAAGTGGTCACAGGATATGGACAGCACAGTTTCCTGTATGGCTCTGGGCTATAAGAGAAAAAATAAATAAAAGAGTTAAAGACAACTCTCCGTCTTCCTTCCAACTCAGCTATGGATATAGCATTCATGATGATTGTTTTCTTCAATCGAGTGTTTCTTTCTGATCTTAGGGGGAGGGTAACTCTGTGTTAGTTACGTCAGCCAACCATATTGTGGGACTAGAAGTCAATATAATGAGTTTTAAAACATCATCTTCTGTTTAAATGTGTCTTTAAAAGTTTTGTTTTACATTCTTAGAAGTTTTGGCAAGTTCCAGCTCTTTAAAGAAAGTCTCTCAGACTGCCAACTGTTTGATCCTTTTGAAGAGCTGCTAAGGATGTACTCACCACAAATGGATCGAAGTAACAGCAGGCAGCGCTGTGATGAGAGGGGTTTTTAATCCATCAGACACTTCCTGGCAAAGAAATAAGTATCTGAAAAAAATATACAGGTGGGGTTTACATTTTCACCAATTGGCACAACACAGAAATAGGAATGCTATTTTTCTTGTGTTTTCTTTCCACAAAAGAAAAAATGGGGAGTATTTAAAAAGGATTTATTTCATTAGATAACAGAGTTCTTTTGCCCAAACCATTCCATGGTGATGAGGGCTTTTTGTATTTATTGGGATGTAGTGTCTGGGTAAATAGTGTCTGAGATTACCAAGTGGTTTGGGTCAAGAGACCATAACTAAGGTATTACCCAATATGGAAAAAAATTAAAATCCTTTGTAGTGTTTGAAAAATTATATGACTGTTTTATAGCCTTGCAAAAATTAAAGAAAAATCATACTAATAACCTAAGGTGGATGTAGCAAGATGATTATTACTCCCACAGTAACCATTCCCCTTCTGTTAGAGAAAGCCATTTCCATTTTTTGGTCATTAGACAAAACAAGCCAGCGTAGTAAAACTGTGGACACTGTAGCAGATAGACACCTATTCATGAGACATATGCAGTGACCACCTTCATTCAGCAAACACTGATTCTCCTGCTCACGGTTTCCAGGGCTTGTCCTCTAGTACCCAACTTCTGCTTCCCTATTGCATTTGAAATGGAAAGGGATCAAGGCAAGCTAGCTCCCTTTTCTGAGTGTTGTTTATTGCAAGGGGATGGCAAATATTGTAACACTTACCCAAATAGTGATTCTTCTCATATCCCCGAGCTTCACGAAAACCTATTGTTTGTTTAAAGAAGTATTTTGGATCCTTACAGTGTTTATAAATAATTTGTTACTATCCTCTTATTTTCCATTAAGGACGGGGGTTCCTAAACTTCACCCTGGGCCCACCACCAGAGTTCTGAT
>NW_005880183.1:4759-6596 GCF_000147115.1 Myotis lucifugus | reverse complement strand
AATGCCCTAGCAGGGTTGCTCAGTGGTTAGAATGCTGGCCCAAACTGAAGGGTTTCAGGTTCAATTCTAGTCAAGGGTTCAAACCTCAGTTGTAGGTTCCCCACCCCGGTTAGGGTACCTGTGAGAGGCAACCAATTGATGTGGCTCTCTCACATGGATGTTTCTTTCTCTCCTCTCTTCCCCTCCCCCCTCCCTTCCACTCTCTAAAATCAGTGGAAGAAATATCCTCCAGAGAGGATTAAAAAAAAAAAAGAATCAACTAGTGAATGCATAAATTGGTGGAACAACAAATCCATATTTCTCTCTCTCTCTCTAAAATCAATCAATAAAAAATAAAATAAAATGAAAAGAAGGGATTATTTGGGGGCCTGGACATGTTTTTCTTTGAAGAGGAAGGAAGTGTTTTTATCACGCAGATTGCGTCTGTCTTTGGGAGAGGGAGGCTGGAACGGGCTCATGTGGCAGATGACCATCCTGGTGCTTGACCAGAAAATTCCAGACTGGTTAACTAAGATTATATTTCTGGGGAAGGTTGAAATTGCAATGATTAGATCAGATATTAAGTCTAGGTTTGGTATCTTGGACTAAAAGCATGAGTGACACCATTTTGGGCCTGTGGTTTTCTCATAACGAGACTGTAATGAAAGAGCGATAGCATGCTGTGAGGAAACAGAGGGGAGATTATGCAATAATCCACTAGGCCTGCAATAACCAACTGAGCTACCAGGCTAGTCTTCTTTTCAGTTTTTCATAGGTCTCTTGCCCTACCTTTTTTCCTATAAAAACCCTCTATTTTGTACAACACCTGGGAGCTCTCTTTTAGTTACTAGATGGGATGCAGCCTGATTCATGAATTGATTTATAAAGCCAATTGGCTCTTCAAATGATCTCATTTGAATTTTGTTTTTTGTTTGTTTTTTTAAAAAAATATATGTTATTGATTTTTTACAGAGAGGAAGGGAGAGAGATAGAGAGTTAGAAACATCGATGAGAGAGAAACATCGATCAGCTGCCTCCTGCACATCTCCTATTGGGGATGTGCCCGCAACCCAGGTACATGCCCTTGACTGGAATCAACCTGGGACCTTTCAGTCCGCAGGCTGACGCTCTATCCACTGAGCCAAACCGGTTTTGGCTGAATTTTGTTTTTTAACAGTCTTCATCACATGATACTGTAATCATTTGTTTTGCTCTCTGCCTCCTTTTCTGACTAGAAGCATTCAAGAGCAGAAATTGTCTTCCTTGTTGCCCAGTGTAGCACCAGCTCCTCACACAGTAGCTAGCACATGGTAGGCACTCAATAAATATTTTTGGATGAATAGTAAATTAATAAAATAACATGTGAGTTTTTGCAGGGTTATCAAAATATTTACAATAAATAACTATAAGTTTCATCTTTTCATTTTCAGTGTTTCTAATTTCTTCTTCCTATCACATCCTTTTCCCCCCATCCAATAAATGTAATTGCAGCTTGAGACTAAGATTTAAATTTACACAACTAAGCATGTCTGAAGATCTTGTAGGATGGAATTATCAGCCGTTTCTGTGTATGAGGGGCTGTGTAGTCTCCTGAGAATCCGGACATAACACATTTGACTTAGGAGTAACAAGCCTTGGTGGTCCCTGGGGAGAAGTGGCCCAAAGTGTGTTGTGGCATGTGTTACTAGGAGAGCCTATTGACCTGGCTCCATCCTAATTCAGGCCAACTCCAAAAGGGAGTGTATTAGTTTTCTAGGGCTGCCTTAACAAAGAACCACAGACTGGGTGACTTATACAATAGAAATTTATTTTCTCTGAATTCTAGAAGCTAAAAGTCCAGGATCAAGGTGTTAGCAGG
>NW_005880183.1:0-4659 GCF_000147115.1 Myotis lucifugus | reverse complement strand
ATTTAGATAATCATGTCACCAAAGACAACATCACTTGTAAAATTTGAGTCACTCGTAACACTCCTATAATCAGTGGACATTGTGGCTATTGTATTCATGATGACTCAGTGTATAGAAGCAAACATCTGATGGCCTCATTATGTTTTCAAGTATAGTCATGCTCAGTCATTTCAATATTGAAATGCATATTTTATTATAAATTACATCCTTTTATTTCTCCTCTTTATTACAGTTAGGAATATATATAATGTGTAAGGTAGACTGTGTCATCTATGAATTTTATTTTAAAACCATAAATGCTGTTATATTTGTTATGAATAGAGGTTGTTGGGTTTGATAGGATTGAAAAATATTGAGTTAATCCAAAGTAGCTTTGAAAGACAAATACCATATGATTTCACTTATATGTGAAATCTAAAGAACAATATAAAGGAATAAACAAAACAGAAACAAACTCATAGATACAGAGAACGGACTGATGGTTGACAGATAAAAACTGGGCTGGGGGGCTGGATGATAAAGGTGAAGGGTGTAAGAAGTATAATTGGCAGTCACAAAATAGTCATGAGGTGTAAAGTGCAGCATAGGGAATATAGTCGATACTATTGTAATAAGTACATATGGTACCAGGTGAGTGCTAGACTTACTGGGGTGGAGGGGAAATCACTTCTTAAATTATGTAAATGTCTAACCACTATGTTGCACACCTGAAACTAATATAAAATAATATTGAATGTCAACTATAATTGAAAATATAAATAAATTAATTAAATTAAAACAAAGTTGCTCCCTACTTTCTCCCTATCCTATCGCCTTGTTTTCTTTTCTTTTTTTAAAAAAATATATTTTATTGATTTTTTACAGAGAGGAAGGGAGAGAGAGAGTTAGAAACATAGATGAGAGAACCATCGATCAGCTGCCTCTTGCACATCTCCCACGGGGGATGTGCCCACAACCCAGGCACATGCCCTTGACCGGAATCGAACCTGGGACCCTTCAGTCCGCAGGCCGACGCTCTATCCACTGAACCAAACCGGTTTCGGCACCTTGTTTTATTTTCATCATGGCAATCAGCACTAGCTAATAATCATCAATTAATTGATTTTATTGTTCTCTGCTTACCCACTCAAGAATGCAAACTCTGTGAGAGTAGTGACCTTATTTGTCTTATTTAATGTTTTATCCTCAGTGCCTAGAGCAGTGTCAGGGAGCGAGTTGGCCTTAATCAATGTTAATCAAATGGATGGATGGATGAAGGAATGGATGGATGAAGTGGAGAGGATGCTGATAGTGTCTGTTTCCTGTTCAGCTCCTCAGATTGGATTTGACTGAGTCCCTCTAACTTAAGAAGTGAAGATCAGAAACTGACAGAAAGGCTTAAATAGATTCTGAGCATGGGGTAAGGACTTTAGGGGAGGGGGGTTCTGAATGCAGACAGCTGTTTGGGGCTCAGGTAAGAAGATGTGGTGCAGAATTGGGAGGAGATCACTCTTCTACCTTCCCAGTGTTCTTCTGGCACTCTGAGGACTGGTAGCTTTGGTGGCTTTCAAAAAATCTTGGCAAGGCTTGCTTCTTCTGCAGTTTTCGGAGAAGCCAATAACGTTGGCAAATGGGAGCCAGAGGAGGAGGAGGTAATGGAGCACCATGTGGTGCCTAGAACGGCCATCTGGGTTGTAGGCACATGTGAGTTTCCCCTTTGGGGCTTTCCAGAAATTACTACTTGTGTTGGGGGCAGATAAGTTCTTCTTGAGCAGGGCTGGGAGGGTGTATTTAGAGTTATGGCTCTTTGAGCATCAAAATGAACTTTGACCTCTTCTTGTGTTTATAGTCTGATGGGGCAATCAAGGTACAGATTGAAGGCACATGACCTCATTTTAATTCCTCCAGATCTTGGACATAATCTGTAAAGATAGTTTTATGAGACAGTATTGAGCTACATGATAATTGTGTTGTTTCTTTCTCTTGCCCTTAATTTGGAACCACTACATGTAGTTGTGAATATTAAGGGCCCACAGCTGAGGGATCCTGTGGGCATTGAAATCCAACCCTTGCTTTATTTGCCAAACCTTATGCCCTAACATGGGCTTCTTCTGTCTGGAGAAGTACTTTTTCTTTTTTCTCTCTTTGATTTTTTTTTTTTAAATTACAGTTTACTTTTAATATTATTTTGTATTGGTTTCAAGTGTATAGCACAGTGGTTAAACAATCATATTATTTTTTAAAAATATATATTTTTATTGATTTCAGAGAGGAAGAGAGAGGGAGAGAGAGATAGAAACATCAATGATTAGAGAGAATCATTGATTGGCTCCCTTCTGCTCACCCCCTACTGGGGATCCAGCCATCAACCCGGGCATGTGCCCTTGACTGGAATCAAACCCAGGACCCTTCAGTCTGCAGGCCGACACTCTATCCACTGAGCCAAACCAGCTAGGGCTACAATCATATTCTATTTATTTATTTATTTACAGTCATATATTTTTTTAAAAATATATGTTTTTATTGACTTTTTTTAGAGAGAGAGGAAGGAAGAGGGATAGAGAGATAGAAACATTGATGAGAAAGAAACATCAATTGGCTGCCTCCTGCATGCCCCCCACTGGCATGTGCCTTGACCTGGAATGGAACCTGTTACCTCTTGGTTCATGGGTCTATGCTCAACCACTGAGCCACACCAGCCGGGCAAACAATCCCATTCTTTACAAAGTGTTTCCCCTGATATTTCCAGTACCCACATGGCAGCATACATATTTGTTGCAATATTATTGACTATATTCCCTCTGCTGTACCCTACAGCCTCATGACTATTTAGTAACTGCCAATATGCACTTACCAGTATTTCCTTCAACTTTTTCATCCAATCCCTCACACCCCTCCCTCAGGCAATCATTAGTTTGTTTTCTACATCTATGAGTCAATTTTGGTTGTTCATTTATTTTGTTCTTTAAATTCCACACATAGATGAAATTATATGTTATTTGTTTTTCTCTGACTTATTTCACTGAACATAATACCCTCTAGGTCCATCCATGTCACAAATGGGAATATTTAATTCTCTTTTATGGTCTGGTAATATTTCATTGTATGTACCACATCTTTATCTACTTGTCTATTGATGGATACTTGGATTGCTTCCATAT
Organism: Myotis lucifugus; assembly: GCF_000147115.1. Taxonomy (NCBI): domain Eukaryota; kingdom Metazoa; phylum Chordata; class Mammalia; order Chiroptera; family Vespertilionidae; genus Myotis; species Myotis lucifugus. The sequence continues at coordinate 1,519 of NW_005880183.1, read as the reverse complement.
CTTGGCTATTGTAAATAATGCTGCAATGAACATAGGGGTGCATATATTCTTTTGAATTAGTGTTTTGGGTTTCTTTAGATATACACCCAGAAGTAGAATCGCTGGGTCATAGGCAGGTTTTTTTAAATTTTTTGAGGAACATCCATATTGTTTTCCATAGTGGTTGCATCAATCTCCATTCTCACCAATAGTGCACGAGGGTTCCTTTGAGAGGTGCTTTCTCATAATTGACACACAAATACTGTCTCCTCATCAAGTCTTAGGATTATGGTCCAACTAGAGGAAACATACTTTATTTACACAAAATGTTTATATGAACTAATTCTTATTAGTTAATTCCCTGCCTTAATTCTTCTGTCAGTTTTCATCTTAAGGTCTCTCTGATGATGTCTGTAGGCACAGCCAAGGCCAAAGGGGCAACTTTGCCATCAGCACATGCTAAAAGAGAGCTGGTATAGGAAATGCTTCCTAAATGGTATTCAGATCACCTACGTCCAAATCCAGCACTACTATTTAGCTGTGTGACCTTGGGCAAGTAATTTAGTCTTTCTGTGCCTTAATTTCCCCAAATAAAAATAAGGAGGATAAAAAAAATAAGGGTGATAATAATAATATTCCCTTATTGAGTTGTGAGACTTAAAATGAATTATATGTGTGACGTCTGAATATAGTAAACCTATGGAAAAATGAACTATTAAGGTGTTCCCTTTTCTTATAGTGCCTCTGTTCTGAGATATTTACAAAAAGGGGTGCTGACCAATAAGATTCCTATCACAGGATATCAAGGCTCTGGTGCATGGTGTCCTTGCCTACCAAGGCTCAACTGCCAACACAGCTGACACCACCCAGCCAAGGTTCATCCACAGCGGAAGCCACTGAGGCCTGTGGAAAGGGCGCCATCTCTAGTGGGGTTTTCCATTTCTGTCTGCAGTGTGTGCCAGTGCTGCTAGAGCTTAGTCTACTTCCCTCAAGCTTTATGGAGGGTTTGGAGAATCTTCCTGATTACCCAAGAGGCTGCCTAAGGTGGAGGTGGTGGTTACAAAGTCTCAGGAATGTTCAGGAAGTAGGAGTGTAGGTTTTATTTATGGCAATAGTGGGAGGAAAAAAAAGCAGTGATAGTATTTACTAATGGCCGAGCATGGCTAAAAACAGAAATGACCACAGAAAAAACAATTGATAACATTGATTGCTTCTGAGTCAGGACACTGGCTGTTAAGGGACAGGAATGGGAGGAAAACTTTTTATAGCATATCTTATTCTTTTTCCAAAAATTTGAACTCATGGTGATCTAGTATCTAGTATTTTAAAATAAGTAAATTAAAAGTGAAAAAATCCCTTAGACTACTTAAAAGAGAAAAAAACAGCACCTATGATCCTAGCTGCTTTAGGCATGCAGGATACTTTTCAAGGGAAAAATTTTTTTTGATTAGCTTATTTCTTTGAAATAAACCTTTGTTTCTTCTACCTTTATGAGTCTTCTGAATCACTGTGTTTATATTAAATATTCCTGTAATGGTCA
>NW_005880182.1:0-6497 GCF_000147115.1 Myotis lucifugus | reverse complement strand
CTGGCCTAGAACTTCAAGGAGTTCAAGAACTTTAAATCTGAATCTGGTCTTTCAGGTCAGAGCGAAGGCATTTTTTCCCCTCAATGCAGGAGATATAACACATTTATTTAACAATTTATTTTCTTGATTTATAACTCTTAAATATTTAGTTTTTGAGTTACAGTAGTTGCTTTAAAAACCCTTTCTGGTAATTTTAATATCTGGGTAATTTGGAGATCCACCTCCAATGATTACTTTTTCTCCTGACTATGCACCATATTTTTTTCAGATTCTTCATAACTCTAGTAATTACAGATTGTATCCAGCACATGGTGATTATATATTTTAGAGACTCTACATTCTGTTATATTTCTCTACAGGTCCCCTCCACCCCATTTTCTAGCAGGCAGTTGAATGGCCTGAACTGATACTTTCAACTCAGCTTTCCCTGTGTGGGCAGAAGCTCAATTTTATTAGCGTTAGTCGAGCTGCTTGAAGTCTGCCCAGCTTATGAGCATTTTATAGGTCAGGTGGAGATCTGGGCATTGTTTGTATACCAACTTTGAGGCTATCACTCTTTTGGTTCTTTTTTTTCTGGGACTTCTCACTTTCCAGCTGCTGCAATTGCCCTGAAATCTGTCCTCTTTATCAAGCCAGTAAAACTGCAGATGTCCATCAGCATGATGATAGAAGGGACCTGCCTTTAGAGGAAAGCCCTCAAAACTCAGGAAATTCAGTGCTCCCTCCACTCTTCACAGTGTCCGTCCCCATCCCAGGCCCCAGAATCTGCCTACTTTTCATCACATGTAAACAAAACTAATGAGTTCTTTACTCATATATTTCTATTGTTGATTATTTTAGTATACCCTTTGTATGACTTGGGCATAAATATTGCTTATTTTCAGATCAGCAAATAGAATTTTATTTTATTTAAAATTTTCAACTTAGAGAAAATGTAATACATAATTAAGCCTTATCTACAAAATGACTGATTGATCTCCTACAAAATTATCTATCTTTGGACATTCCAAGTATATATCTTACTTACAGTGACTGAGTCAAAGTCATAAGCAATGTGTACGGTATTTAAAGAATGAATCTGCTTGTCATGGAAATAAGGCTCTATTTGTTGAAGGCAAAACGGCATTGCCCATTTTCAGTGTTTACTTATTGGTACTTGATGTTAAATGACTCACAGACACTATTTGCCTTACCACTTTCATCCATTGAAAAATATAGTAGCAATACTATTTCTAGGTTATAGAACTTCCGTAATCAAGTTTACCAGTTTTGTTTTGTTTTTAAATTAGAGCAAGTTGTTTTTGAGCTAAGTAGTTGGGACAAAGTACCTAAAGACCAGCAACAGAGATTCAGTATCCAAGGATCTGGTTAATAAAATACAATCTGAAGAGAAAAAAAAATCTAAAAATATATTATCCTTCATTCGCATGTGCTACTTTTAAGTCTCTTAAGAAGGGCATACAGTTGAATAGAAGATGGCTGAGCATTTATAAAAAACTGTGGGTATTTCTCATTTCAAAGAGAGGTTTCAAATGCATATCATCCTTTATAGGAAAGTATACCAATACTGAATAATGAATGAAAGGGATTCGACTCTGAAGGCATTACTGCTGGTTTCTAATGAGTCCATAAGTCAGGGCAGATGAGTGCTCCGCACTGGAGTCAGAGGTGGTGAATATTTCAGAGAATATGCCTATGCAGAGGGGTTTTTAACATCGCCTTGTATGTAAATCAGTTTGCTATCTTTCCTAAAATCAAGGTGATGATTCAGGACAACCAAAAAAGGAATTTTGTAAAAATACACTACTTTTGTTGTTAGTGCTAGTATTTGTCTCATTGTTCTGTCCTCAAGTATATTTTATTTATTAATGTGAAATTTTAGGCATAGCAATTTCTCTCTAAGAGCCTTGGTTAGAAAATAAGCTCTGACAATAAATATCATGATTGGTGGAATATACGTAATGTTTGGCCCTTCTTTGATGATTCAAAAGATAATTCAGTATTTTATTGTATGTTGAAGTCATTAAAATGAATCATTCTTTTGCTTAGATATTGGTTCATATATTACTTTTCCTAATACCCATTTGTAGAGTGCTTTCTGTGTGTAAAATACCATGTTATACATATGAATAGAAATGCTGTTTAAGAGAGTGTCATTTAATTGAATAATGTAAAATTAATAATTTATTGTACTTTGCACACGTTTCTGTGTTCCGCAGCTTATATTGCTTCCACATCACAGTGTATAGTCCTGATGAAATTTGGGAATAATTAACTGCCAGAAATCTGATAAAAGCTGAAACACAAATGCAGCTACCTAAATTTGGGAGCATAAGTCACAGTTCTTTGTGTTTTCCAATAAAATTTTTTTTGACAAGATGGAAAATCAAAAACAAAAATAAACATTGAGCATTCTCTCCTGAGAAATTTGCTGCTTCCACATAAGATTGGGCCTGTCCAATTTTGATGTCTTTATCTCTGTTTGAAGGGTATTTTGCTGTCCCTACTCTCAAATTATGTTATGTTCCTATTGGGAAAGACCTCTTTGTTCCACCTATTACTTTTCCCCCTCATCCCCCACCCCTGCCTTAATATATGAGTCAAAGACCCAGCAGGAAACATAGAAGGCTTAAACTAAGTAATTGAACATTTATTTAATAAAAGCAAAAGGTTGGCTAGGGTTTAGGGCAGGGGTCCTCAAACTACGGCCCACGGGCCACATGCAAATACAAATATTGTATTTGTTCCCGTTTTGTTTTTTTACTTCAAAATAAGATATGTGCAATGTGCATAGGAATTTGTTCATAGTTTTTTAAACTATAGTCCGGCACTCCAGCGGTCTGAGGGACAGTGAACTGTTTAAAAAGTTTGAGGACCCCTGGTTTAGGGAAACCCTTCAGTGTGTTTACTTTCTCTAGGACTGAAGGGGCAGTGGAGGAGAGGGGGACATTTGTCTGTTACCTAGACAAAGTAGCTGTATAAAGAGGGCCTCCTGATGAGAGCTGCATCCTCCAGGGTTAGAAATTCCTTGGCTCACTCTCTACTTACTTTTTCTGGTACTTCCAGTTAGCCAAATCCAGCCAGCAGCCAGAGGCAAGGGAGCCTCCCAGGGCTTATGGTAGGTAGAAAAGTGTGGAGATTGGATCTGAAGAAACAGGTGGAAAATATTTAGCATGTGCTGCCTTGCATATTGTCAACTCAGCATCCCTACCACTTCCTTCTAGATTTGAGGAACCATTTTTCCCAGAATTCCCTTCCCCATAGGGCTCATCCTTAGGGTCTGGCAATGAAAGCCACTTGTGGAAGATTAGAAGGAAGAGGCAGAGGAGAGGCCAGTATTTTCTCTAGGCAGTGGTGCACAGACGTGGGCCTGAACAAGTGCTTCTAAGCAGCTTCCAGGCAAGTCCTGGAGAACTACCCCCTTCATGTTGGAGGCTGAGCTAGCTGGTGAGCGTATCTCAGAAGTTTTGGAGATTCATAGTCACTTTCCTACAAAAGGGCCATGCGTTGAGCGCATCAGTGATGACTTTTTAATTTCTCTTCTCTCAACACTTTCAGGGGATATACTAGTATATGTCTCTACTGCTAAATTTGGCCAGTGTACAGTGGCTGCAGGTTTCATGACTGAATCCTGACTGATAAACAATACAGTCTGTCTGCCAAGGTGCCTGAAACTCTCACTTTATTTAAAGAGGAAATACTGGGATAAATGGTTAGCTTGGCACTGATAAGTGGCCACTACAGGGAGCTTTAAGAATGGGGAGACAACAGGAGGCTCCGGACTTGCATAAAGGTGAAGAAAGGGAAGAATTTGTGCTCAGAAAGGAATACAGTGTCATGCTGTGCTAGGAGTTCCCTAGGTAGCTATGAAGAAGAATTCATTTGTAACCATGGAGTTGGGTGACACTATAGGAGTCCCTAGAAGATATGGACCAGATATGGTTTTGTAGGCAATAGTCTGCCATGTCCACCATACTGTTATAATTATCAGGGCTGTGAACCTGTTAGGAAAATGACACGGTGCCTCTTTTGTGAACAATTTAGCCATCTGGTATAGTTTCGATCACAGCCTAAATCAGTGGGTTTTTTGTTTGTTTGTTTTTCACTTTGGCTGCATATTAAAAAGACGGGAACTTAAAAATGCCCAATTCCCAGGGCTCTCCCAAGATCAGCTAAATCAGAACCTCTAGGCAGCAGCAGTGTTCTTGTGTTTGTTTTGAAGACTCACAGGGGATTACAATGGACAACCACATTGCAAAGTGGTCCTAGAATTTTGGTACTCCAACTCTGATTCACTGATAGCAGTATGGGCATCCATTTATTCATCCACCCATTTATGCAGCACAAGGTAGCCTTGTAACAGGCCTACTGAATCAGAATCTGCATTTTAATAAGACCCCCATGGGAGTTGTGTGTACTTTTAAAGACTAAGAAGCACTAGTTCTGGACATTCTAAGTTGGTAGCATTTACCCTTTACCCATCCATCTTTCCGACCAGCAGTTGCCTTTTTTAGAAATAGCTTTGTTGGGTATTTTTGATATACAGTAAGATTTACTTCCTTAGAGTGTATCTAAATTTTGTATCATTGTGGAACCATTACCACAAGCATGAGAGTGAACATACCCATTATCACCAAAAGTTTTCTTCTGCCCTTTTATAGTCATCCTCTTTCCACTTCTCCCCTCAGCACTTTCCCCAACTCTATTCCCATGCAATCATGGATCTACTTTCTGTCAATATAGTTTAGTGCATTTTCTAGAAGTTTATATACATGCAGTCGTTCAGTATGTACTTTCTTTGATTTGATGTCTTTCACCCACTATAATTATTGGGGTTCACCTGTGTATCTGTAGGCATTCCTTTTCATTGCTGAGTACTATTCTATTATATGCTGTAGCACAATTTGTTTATTCGTTCACCTGTTGATGGGTTCTTGCGTTGTTTCCAGTTTTGGGCTTTTACAAATGAAACTACTATAAACTTTCATATACAAGTCTTTGTATTGACATAAACTTTAATTTTTCGTGGGTAAATTTCTAGGACTGGGATGATTAGGTTATATGGTAGGTGTACATTTAACTTTTCACGAAAATACTTTTCATAATAATCCTCTAAGGTAGGTATTATTGGTTATCTCAATTTGTAGTTGGAAAAAGAGGTCCAGAGTGATTAAGTGATTACATTGCCTATTGTGAGATATTTATAATGCTTCTTTTTTTAAAAAAAAATGTTTTTATTGATTTCTGAGAGAGGAAGGGAGTGGAAGAGAGAGAGAAATATCATTGAGAGAGAAATATCGATTGGCTGCCTCCTGCATGCCCCCTACTGGGGATTGAGCATGTGCCCTGACTGGGAATCAAACCATAACCTCTTGGTTCATAGGTCGATGCTTAATCACTGAGCCACACAAGCTGGGCAAGGTAAATGGTATTTAGAATTTTGTATACGTTAGTACCTTGCTTTAAAAATAAATATATTTTTATTTAATGTATATGCTTCCCTATACATTATATTACTTAGTTTAACTCTTTATGAGCTTTTAAAAATGGCATAATACAATAATCATCTAGAAATTGCTTTTTTTCACCATCCAATCTGTGATTCAAATCTTGGATAAATCAGAGGTCAACTGATTCCAGTTAGCACATCAAATTACACCCCCAATATTGCATTCCACCTTTCTGCTGGAAAAAAGCCTGAACACGACCTTGGTAGCTTATGATGGATACTCCTAACATTTCAGACTCTAATCTTCCAGTTCCCTTTAGGTTTGCCTTGTCACAGACTGATGATCCAGCAGTATGAGAATAAGTTTAGCATAGTGGATTACAATGAATTTTTTGGTAGAACGTGCAAGGCAGCCATTGAACTGGCTTTGAATGGGATCATCAACTTGATGATAACAGAGTGAAAATGAATTAATGACTGGCAGATAAGTGCACTATATGATTTTAAAGTGATAATAGCATTCTTACTCTGAGATATTGTTATTAGTTACAAATGCCCTAAGTGTTATTAGATTAAGTCAGCTTGTGATTAAAATAAATTTTTCACCTTTTCCCTCTTTAATTAGTGTTTGTGTCTCTATTTGGGAACAAATAAACATTTTTCTCACTCATGTTACCTAAAAGTCAAATGAGAATGAAAACATAATTGGTACTAGTATAAATATTCAGGTTTTGGCAGAGTGTCCCAGTCTATTCATTATAATTTCAGAAATTAGTTGTCCTTATAAAACAGGTAAGATAAAAACCACTTGGTTTGCATATAATAGCACCATCCATCATCACTGTTAGAACTAATTTGATGTGTCATCATGCAAATGAAACAGGGGCATGGTTCCCTAGGGCTAAAATGCTATTGGAGACAGGCAAACATTGTTACACTTTCACTGCTAATGGAAAGGGTAATGTAATACTCTGACTAGGCACATTGCTGTCCCTTGGATTTTTTTTGTAAACATACAGGTGCTCTTCACCTACAGGTTAAAAATGAA
>NW_005880181.1:0-6497 GCF_000147115.1 Myotis lucifugus | reverse complement strand
GTCCAAGGGTCCCGGATTAGAGAGGGTGCAGGCTGAGGTGAGGGACACCCCCCTCCCATGCATGAATTTCATGCACCGGGCTTCTAGTATTGTAATAATTTTGAATGATGATGGATAGTAACTGGACTTATCATGGGAAATATTTCACAATATACGTAAATATCAAATCATTGTTATGTACACCTGAAACTAATATATGAATTATACCTTAGTAAATAAATATACAATATTTAAAAACCTATAAAATAACAAAAAAAACATAAGAGCTGAGCACTAGGTCACTTAGATCCCTGAAAATTGTGTTATAAAATAAACAAAATCAGGAATTCTAATAATTCTTAGTAAATTCTGTTTAACTAAATGGCATATCACCACATTAGTTATAGCTGCATAGTAAAAGACCCCAAAACCTCACCCCTTAAGACTCAAATTTTTACTATGTTATGTTTCCTGAGCTCAGATTGCAGGCACAGTGCAACTGGGTGCTCTGACTGGGTCTCCCACAGGCAGAAAACTGGGTGTCACTGGGCCTGCAGTCATTTCAAGACACGTGAAGGAGGATCCACTTTCAAGCTCACTCAAGTGGTGGTTAGTCGAATTCAGACCCTGTGGTCTTTTGATTGGAGGCCTTCCTCAGTTTCTTTTCACCTGGTTCTCTGCACAACATATGGCAGCTGCTTTTCCTCACAGGGAGCAAGGGAGAGAGCAAGAGAGAGTGGATAAGACAGAATGCATTGTCTATTTGTAACTTTGTGTCTCAAGTGGTATTCCATCACTTTTGTCATGGACAATTAGTTAGAAACACATCATTAAGTCCATCTGACGCTCAAGGAAAGATCACATAAGAACATGAATACTAGTACAGGGAGGTGAGGATCATAGGTGGCCGTCCTGGAAACTGCCAACCACTGTCATTTGTGTAACATTCTCATAAAATACCGCAGATATTATCTGAACAAATATCAGTGTTTCTCAACTGATGTTTTGCCCTGGACATTTGGCAATGTCTACAGCCATTTTTGATTGTCACAGCTTCAGGGAGAGAGGCACTGTTAGCATCTAGTGAGTAGAAGCCAGGAATGCTGCTCAGCATCCAGCATGTCACAGAACAAGCCCCCACAATAAAGAATTTCCCAGTTCAAATTGGCAACATTGCTGAGGTGAGAAACCTTGTAAATGTTAAGGTTAGTTAGATTAGATTAGTCAATCCATAAAGTCTGGGTTGCTCTTTAGGTAAAATATGCTCAAGAACAAGAAAATGGCAACATATACAATCCCCCATTGGCTCAGTTGATCTGAAACACAAGGGTTATATAGAATGATTATTATAGATCCATCTATGCAGTAGCCAAGTCATCTCTATTTTACTGAGGACAAAACTGCTTACTAGTCTCTGCCTCACAGACATATTAAGTTATGAGCCCAAAGTCAAAACATAAGAAGTGGTAGAGTAGAAACTGTAGTGAATGGCAGTCTAAACATCGACAAACGATTCAATAACAATATGTGACTTAATAATTAGAGCCTTGGTTCTCATTCTTTCCGGCATCTTTGAATCACACATAGTTTTTCTGTTTTACTTTGTGTGTTTGTTTGTTTGTTTTTTACATGGATTCCTGGACCACATCCCAAGATCAATTAGCCACTATGGAGGTGAGGCTCAGGTTTGGTCCAGTTGCAAGGGTCAAGGTTAATAGTTTTGAGAACCACTAAAGCAGAGTTTTATATGAATTATTAAATCCATCTAGGTAATCTGGTAATGTTGAATGTGGGATTGTTGAAATAAAGTTATTTTTTCATCTCTGATACAGATTAGCATTATTGCAGAAATTTAGGTATTCTAAAATCAAATTTTGAATTTAAATGATTTATGGAAAGGGTTTATCAAACTATGGCTAGGGGCTAAATATGGATTATTTTCTGCTTTATCAATAATATTTTATTAGAACACAAGCATAGTGGTTTAGTTTTGTATTGTTTATGGCTGTTTTTGAGCTACAATAGCAGATTTAAATATTTTCAACAGAAACTATATGGGGCCCACAGAGCCTTAATATTTAATATCTGCTTCATTAAAGAAAATGTTTGCCAGGTCCTATCTCATACAAGACACTTTCATTTTATTGGACTTAGTTTTGCTATTTATCATTGGTTGTTTCCTATTCCCTCTCTTTATGATGTATTTCAACATGATAAGCTTGAGAGGAGACAAAACAGAACAGGGGGTAAATGCTCAAATAAGCAAGTTTCTTTATTTGCATTAATGTTATGTTTATTATGTATTATTACAATAATTTTATTATCTAAAGATAATCTCTCTTGATCAATTTTTAATTACTTAAAAAATACGTACTTCTAGACTGTGCTTTCAACCATGAAGTCAGTTGAAAGAGTTAGTGATTACTCTAAAGATTATTAGCAGCAATCACTTATTATTGTAATTTACCTAATGTTACATACTAATATGCTGATGCAACTACAGAAGGCACCTGTGAAGTCTGGGTTCTTATTCATAAAACAAAAAATAGCCCTGGCCGGTTTGGCTCAGTGGATAGAACGTCGGCCTGCAGACTGAAGGGTCCCAGGTTCGATTCCGGTCAAGGGCACATGCCCAGGTTGCGGGCTGGATCCCCAGTGTGGGGCGTGCAGGAGGCAGCTGATCCATGATTCTCTCTCATCATGGATGTTTCTCTCTCTCCCTATTCCTTCCTCTCTGAAATCAATAAAAATATGCTTAAAAAATTTTAAAAAAATAGTTCTTCCTACAGGATGATCACTTACTTTAACACTACATATTCTAAAACTCCTCAAAATCTATTCAACTTTCAAATATCGTTAAAACTTAGAAAATATATTTTTGAAGCCATTTCATATTTTTGCCTACAGAAATAGACACAGGTAGGTATCTCAATGAAGAGTCTTTGGGGTTGCAAGTGCAGTCAATTCTGCTATTACCCTTGTTTAGAAGACCAATTTGTCCCAATGCAATTCATCTATTAGGGGGAAAAAGAAAACAGATTTGAATTTGCTTATATGCAACTTGATATCCAAAAACTACTAGATGGATACAGAAAATTACCCAGCCGAACTGAGCCTAGAGGAATACACAAATGCACATTTGCATACTGCAAATCTCTTCTATCAGCTCACTGTTCACTGCATGAGTTATCCTAAAAAGATTGTGTTTTGCTATTCTCCAACATTTGTGGCATTCTTTCAACATCTCAAACATATGTAAGGGTCCAGGTTGAAAAAATTTGAAGCAACGCGTGGGAAAAAAAATCTTTAAGTATTTTTTAAAAGTTTGCTATGAAAGAAACAGGAGAACGTGTGGTAGCACCCAAGCAGTAAGTGTAAAGGAATCCACATTGGGGACCATCAGAGACAATTTTTAAAAAATTTAAAAAATAATAAAACACATACCTATGATTAGAACAACTCCAAACACTGCAAAGTCAATAAGAATAGGGGCTAAAGAAATAAAAGTAATGGAAAGATTTTGGAGCTCAAGCATTGAGGACCAAACATTAAAAAATCAGAAACAACTTTTCTCACAATCAAATAAAAAGCACCATCTATAAATTAATACCTTAAACAGAAAATGCCAAACTCCACAGAAGCAGCTCCTATTAGTATTAGAAGCGTCTGGTGTGGTATTTGCAAAAATCAATCAATTTTCCAAAGCTGTAGCTGATGTGCAAAGGCGAAGTGAAGACTGAAAGCAGCAAAGGAATTTCCAGAAGTGATACCAAAGTTAATTGAAGATGGTGATAAATCATACTACATTTTCAGTTTGGATTGAAACAGTTATCTACTATAAACACATGCTTTGAAGGAAGTGTATCTCACAGGCAAAAAGACCAAAAAAAATGCCTCAGGTTTTAAGGATATAAACAATTACAAATTATGTAACTCTTCATCTACCACTTCACAATAACCCAACAGCTTCAATCCATCCGACGGGCGTCTATTTACACAAGCAAAAATCTCTCCCCCGCCCCCAAGATAAAGTGCAATATTTATTGCAGTATGTATCTTTTTCTTAGCCAGTTAACAAGTATAAAACTGGGCTATCATTTTTGTGATGGTCTCACCTTTTCTTTGTAATGTGTCCATAATGAAGCTTTTGAGAGCTTTGCTTTTAATTTCATTTACCATCAGCTCTGTATTTTTTATTGCATGACTATGCATAGTGAGGAGATTTTTAGGATTGCACATGTTGCATTAGAACAGAACTAGTTGTAACAGAAAACCATTCAAGTGAAATTATACAAGGAATGAATGAATTAAGTGGTTCTTCAGATAACCAAAACCAGAAAGTTTAAATAGGACTCATAGTGCATTCTAATTGGAATCCTTAACATTTTTGAGAAAACCATAGAGCTATTCTTACCTTTCAGGTTCAAATGATCCCCATTTTCTTCTTTCTGCAAGTCTGTTTAATATTTTGTTTATTTTTTGTTTATAATTACCTGTTAATGAGTTTTCTCTTCCAACCAAGCACATGGAAGAGATGTCTACCCATCAGCCTTTCAGAGGAGGAAAAAACAAGATTATTATCTGGCAATAATTCTCCAGATTTTTGTGAGAGATAATTTGATTAACCAATCTTGAACTAGAAGGTACTCCAAAATTATCTAGAGATTTTATATTTATTCACATTACCACAAAATTGAATTCAATTATTAAATGAGACATTTAATTATTACTTGTGAAATGTGTTATAACAGATTGAGTTGAACCCACTTGAAACTTGAAACACATCTTTGTTCCCCATAGTAGTAATGCTAGGCATGATGGATAAGCTTTCTGTTTTGTTTTATTTAATGTGTTTTTTTTTTAAACTGTTACTTACACAGCTCCTCCACCAAAGACATCAAACTCAAGGGCAGGAAAGGGCTGCGAAGTGTGTAGTTTACGCCTTTTTTGACACCACATTCACTAGTTTCCAAAAGTGAACGGGCAACACAAAGGCTATTTAATGTGTTTTAATGAGGGTGCTTCTCTATTTAACAAGCCACAGATTTTAGCTAGAGGGGATCTTGGTTATCCAGATATCCATCTAGTTCCCAAGTTTAAGACACTGAGCTCAAGACAGTTTATAAATTTCCCAAGATAATATTTTCTATAAAGTAACATTGGGCTGAAGTGGAATGCTAATGCTATCCTAAGTTATGGTTCCTGGCAGCTGGAAACCAGGTACTACAATAAAAATTTAAAAGAGAAAAATATGTCCTGATTCTATCATAGTGTATTTCTGGCCTTAATATCAGTAATCAATTAATTGAGCATATATTATTTGCTATTGGAAACAATATCAATAATTTAAAATTTTTGCATGGTGAGGATTTTTAAGTAATAAAAATGGAACCTGAGTTGAGGTAAAATTTTGAGTGTTTAAAGATGACAAAAAATATATAGTGAGAAAACTCCAGAGAGATTTACCTCTGTGGAGGATTGTACTTACATTTCAAAGGCAGATAATGCCCAAACAATGGGGACATTTCAGAGATTGTAAACTAGAGACAGGTTTATTATCTACCCCACTACGGAGAATTAGTCTCATTCCAAAGAGAAAGAACCAAAGCACTAATTTATATCATTCTCTCAGGAATGGAGAACTACTGTGCCACCAAATTCTATAAATTCATAGATTCATAATTGTGGGGCTCTTCTCCAATAGTACAATCCCCATATCTGTGGGTCTAACCATTTGGCCCGTAGCACATCACCCTGAGGTGAAAGAAATGGTATGTGCAGAAACCATATGGCTTTTGCTGTGAGAAATAATAATATCACTTGACTCAGCCACTTCATATTTGCATTCAGAAACATAAATAAATATAAATTTTAAAAATGTATCATTTAGGAATGGTGGTATAGGTGGTATAAGGAGCTCTGTTTACTCACTCCTCAGTGAATAAAACAAAAACTGGTAAAAGTTATAGAAAGAAACAAACCAAAAGTAAAAATATACATGAGTAAATTTATTGCTAGCAGTCACCTTATTAAAAAACATATAAAGAAATATGTTACAATGAAAGTGTCACTAGAAAGTAATTTGAAACCACATAAAAGAGATTTGTTAAGGGTAATTTTTATAATAAGAGATAGCAGTAATGTATATTCCTTCTTTTTTTCATTAACTAATTTACAAAGCAACTGTACTTATCACAATATGCATATAATTCTTGTAGTGGAATTATTTAAATCATAAAACATATAAATAATAGCACAAAAAGAGGGAAAAGAAAATACAGTTTTATAAAATTAACATTTTTATATCTCAACTGGAACTCAGTAAGTATAAATCAGAAGGGAGATTCTGATGAGGTTAAGATGTATTTTGGTAAGCCCTAAAGCAACCTGCTAAGACAATAAGTCAATGTAGTGGAAAATTCATTAAAGGGATTAGAAATGTTATCCTTAGCCAAATATTCCACTTAAAACAAAATAAGTAAGAATGATTTAAAGGGAAAATTCTATTTGGTTTATTT
>NW_005880180.1:0-6498 GCF_000147115.1 Myotis lucifugus | reverse complement strand
CAAAATATTTTTAACATGGTTGCTTAACTTAAAAGGGGGATAAATGTCATGGTTTCACTCTCATTACCCCATTTAATTATATATTATTGTAGTCTTATGTTTTTGTCTCACCCTTTTTATCCTAAAAATTAGTAATTATTATTTATACACCCAGTCCTTGCTTTAGATTTTCCCAATTTGCTCAGCATTGTTTCTTTCATCCCACTGTCTCGTAGGAGGTTCAGGCTCCTTCTCTCTGATCCAGCCTTTGATAGTTCTTTCAGCGAGGGACTTCAAGTGGTGGATTCTTGCCGACTGCATAAAACTGTATTTATTTTACCCTTTGCTCTGACTCTTGAATGGTAATTTAGCGAGGGGAAAATTCTAGGCTTACTATTTATTTTTGCTCACTATTTTTGGTATCTTATTCAATTTTCCTCTGACCCATACTGTTGTTTTTGAGAAGTTTCCTGCCAGTTAAAGTTCCATCTCGTGGTTCATAATATAGTCTTCTGCCTACCTACCTTTAAGATGTTCTCATCATCTTTGGTGTGAGATATCTAGTGTGAGATATCTAGATGTGGATTAACTTTAATTTAAAATTTTAATGCTTGTGTAATATTTCAGTGTGCTACCGTTACATGCTTTATTAAATGGGCTCATGGCAGTACACCTTTAGGTTGCTCCTATTCTGCTATTAGATCAAAAGTATTCCGGTGACCATCCTGATATAATATCCTAGTACCTGAATAAATGTCATATTGTTTTAGTCACCAAAGCTTTAGAATGTATTTTAATATCCAGGAGTTTGATAAATCTCTGCTATAGCATTACTCTTTAAAAAAATTTTTTTTTTTTGCAATTCTCACTGAGTATTCTTCAGACTAATTTTAGAACAATCTTGTCAAGTTCCAAAGTAATGAGATGGTGTTTATTTTATAAAGTAGTTTTAGAATAAACGCATAATATTATGTCTTTCTATCCAAGGGTCTCATTGATATATCTCTTCATTTATTTCTCTTTGTTTTGTACTCCAGTGTAATTATTTTTTGAACCATGCTTCAATGTATTGGCATTGTCAATCCATCAACAGACAGGTATCCAATTAAGTGAGATTGTTTTCATTCTGCCTTAACATGTGCCTACATATATCCACCTTGACAATGTACCATTTCCAACTTTAGTCAGGGTATGTTATTCCTTCTTCACTTTCACAATTTTCATGCTGCTGCCAGACATCTTCTCAAGTTTGCTTTGAATTCTGTCTTCAGTGCATCCCTCACTGCTTTTGCACAGATCTGGGAGTATCAGGTGTGGCTGAGTCTAGCCTGTTGCCAGTAGGCCACCATGATGTCACAGGAGGGGGCTTGTCAGACCAAATTGCAAGGATCATCAATGTTGGCTTAGTGGGAGACCATATATGATATATGATATATGATTAATATATACTATATAATGTATAATATATAATAAATATATATAATATATAATAAGTATATATATTTTTTAGGTAGGTCCTATGTCTTATTTTATTTGTAGGTATCTTGTGTTTTTAAGGTATTTTTGAATAATATAATTTTTCAGGTATTTAAGTCCCAAGGCATGGAATAGAATGACATATCTTAGAGAAGGAGGGTGAGGGGGGACAAGAAGAGAAAAACCAAAGAACTTATATACTTATATGCATAGCCCAAGGACACAGACAATAGTGTGGGAAGGCCTAGAGGGGGCTAGAGCCTGGGTGGAGGGGGAAAATGAGGGACATCTGTAATACTGTCAACCAAAAAAATATATTTAAAAATGGAAATTGCATAAAATATTTTATTCTTGTACATTTATTCAATTCTCTTTTTCAGGTTTTAAAAACAACACATAACTTGTAAAAAATAATTTATAATCTATGCTATGCTATTCCTTTCTAATACTTCTACTTTTTACAACATAAGGATAGTGATATCACTACTATTATTTCCCATTCTTTACAATATAACCAACATCCTTTTAATTACAGCATTTCTTCAAAGGACATAGTGCTGCTGCTTGATACAAGACATTTAAAACGCACATTTAAAAACTATCCTGGTTTCTTTAAAAGTCTTTCTAAAAAGTGAAACCAAAAAGACTGTAATTTTATTAAATGCTCTTCTAATTATAAAGTATACCAAATATACCAAATTTTGAAAAAATGTGTTAGCACAGTTTAAAGAATAGTGACATGAACCCCAAATACCCCCCCTCCACACACACACACACACACACACACGCACACGCACACGCACACGCACACGCACACGCGCACGCGCACCTTCCACTACCTTCCAAGCTTTCTCTTACTACTTCCCTGATGCATCTCCTCCCTCCCTCTACCTTGGTAACCAATATTCAGAATTTTGAATTTTTAATTTCCTTGCTTTTCTTTATTGCCCTGTCACTACTTACAGATCCCTGAACAACCAATTTATGAATTTGCCTGACTTTGAACTTGATGTAAATGGATTATGTTGCTCGCATTCTTTTGTAACTTGCTTTTCCACTTCCTGTTTCTGAGATTCACCTGTGATAACACACCAGGCTCCAGTCTAGTCCTGGTAACTGTTATGCACTATCCACAGTAGAGATGTACCCCTAGGCATCTATCCATTCTGCCGTGCATGGGCATTTGGATTGTGTCCAGCGTTTCACTTTTATGAATAATCTTGCCGTGTCAATTTTGTATATGTTCGCTGGCACACATTTTAAGGGTCTTCTGAGAGAGCATTTCTTGTAGGTGTTCCCAACCAGTGATTAGAATGGCTGGGCCTTGGTGCCTGAGCACGGTCACCTTCCCTGGGTAATGCCAAAGTGTTTTTTAAAGTTGCTGTTCCAATCCATACTCCATTAGCAATGTAATAATCTCCATAACTCCACATCGTTGCCTACATCTAGTACTGTCACACTTTTTAATTATTCCCAGTTCAAAATTATATACTCAATATGATTTTAATTCACATTTATCTAATTGCTAATTGAGACTGGCCAATTTGTAAGATGTGTGTGCTCTGTCTCTTCCCGCCCTATTTATGATTTGTTTCTATTGAGATACTACTTTTTAGCACTAATTTATAGGAATCCTTTATTCTTTATACTAATCCTCTGTTAATTATGGGTTGCCAAGATGTTCTTCCAGGTTGTTATTTTTCATGAAAAATTCTCAATTTAAAAATTTCAATCTTTTCTTAAATGGTTTCTCATTTGGTGCTTATTATGTCTTATTTAAAATTGCTTTTCTTAGTGAAGTAATAAATTCTTCTATATTGATTTCTAAAAATATTTATAGATGGAATTCTTTCAACTTTATAGCTAAGGATCTTATTTGTGGTAGTTTTATTATAGGTTCACTTCATTGGGTTGAATTTGATGGAAAACATTTTTTTTTCTTCTTGCATTTACTAGGATAAAAAATGTGGGGATTTTTTTCTAACTTGTTAATATGACAAATTGCAGTCATCTATTTTCTATATTAAATCAAAGTTACATTTCTGACCAAACCAGAATTGGTTAATGGTGTTTTGTTGTTTTTATCTATTTCTGAATTTGGCTTCCCAGTATTTAATTTACATTTTAAATTTTATGCTCATGAGTAAAACTGGCCTTTTATACTATCCCTGTCTTGTTTGCAGTCAAGGTTAGGTTGGCCTAATAAAAATAATTTCTGGAACCAAATTGTGTAAACTTCAAGTTATCTGTTCTATCTGTTTGGTAGAACATGCCTATAAAGTTATCCAGGTCCAGTGTTTTCTTTTGTAACATTTGGTATAATTTTAAAAATGGTTATAGGAATATTCCTATGTTCTTTTCTAAGTCAATTTTGATAGATTGTGCTTTTCTAGAAAATTATCCATTCTATTGAAATGTATAAGTTTATTGGTATACAGTGGTCCATGATAAACTATTAATTATTGATCTCTGCAGCATCTGTAATAATGTATTTTTTCACACCTAATATTGTTTATTTGCATATTGTCTGTTTTTATTGATTAATATTGACAATCAATTTTTATTTATTAGTATTTTAAAAGACCCAGCTTTTGAGTTTGTTGATCTTCACTCTTGTGTATTCACTTTATATTTTATTAATTTTTGCTTTTATCTTTATTTTGTTTTTCTTTTATTTTGCTTTTCTTTTATTTTCTAACTTTTTTTTATCCCGGTCTTTTCCTTCCTAAATCTGTCTGTTAAATGCTTGGTTCATTAATTTGGAGACTTTCTTACTTTCTAATGGCGCATTGGAAATAAAATGCCCTGTAATACAAAGTTAGATACTTCCCACATGTTAGTGTTTTCTGGTTTTCATTATTATTTCTTGACACATTAGTTGTTTGTTGTTGTTTTTCTAATTTCCAAGTATATATAGTTTTTCCATTTATCCTCCCTTCCCCCATACATTTTCTCACGTAAGTGAATATTGGTCAGAGGATGTAGCGCAACTGACATCAAGTTTCTGAATTCTCCAAGGCCAGATTTAGGGCATCATGTGTGGCCAGCTTTTGTGCTTGAAAAAAGTATATATTCTCCAATTGCTGGGCTCAGTGATTGATGTAACCCATTAAATCAGGATTGTTAATTGTATTTTTCAATTTTTAATGACTTCTTGGTCTGTTTGATCTGGCAATGATTGAGAGGTGTATTAAACACAATTTCTGTTATATGGGTGGATTTACCCAGTTCTTGTAGGTCTGTTACTTCTTGTTTTTATATGGAACGTATCACTGAATTTTTTAAAATTCCAAATCTGCCTGGCAGTTTGACATTTATCTGTAGACATTCATTCATTTATATTCATTGAAAATGCTGATATGTTTACAGTTATTTTTTCTATCTTGTTATTTACTTCTGGTTGGTTCTACTTCTGATTCTTTCTTCTCCTTTTTGGCCTTCTTTTGGATTTTGTTTTTTTACTCCATTTCTCTCTGCTATTTCTTTGGATGTATGTTCCATGCTTATTCTTTTAGTAGTTAGACTAACAGTTTTAATAAACATAGTTAACAAAGTCCAAATTTAATGAACACATTTCCCATCTTTCTGAAAAACCCACAAAGTTTAGGATAATTCCATTCTCAGCTCACCCTCCATTACAATCCATTATTTTTGTTTCAGCTGGAGTCTTTTTACTATTACAGGCCAGTATTTTTGTTTCAGCTATTTAAAAAAATTGTTTTTAATCCTGAGGATATTTGCTCTACTACTTTTTCAAAGAGTGAAAAGGAGGGAGGGAGTGAGGGAGGGAGGGAGAGAGAGAGAGAGAGAGAGAGAGAGAGAGAGAGAGAGAGGGAGGGAGAGAGAGAAACATCGATGTGAAAGAGACACACAGGCTGGTTGCCTCTCACTCTCGCCCAGATCAGGGCCAGAGATTGAACCTGCAACTGAGGTATGTGCCCTTGACTGGGAATTGAAGCCACAACCTTTCAGTATGTGGGCTGAAGCTCTAACTACTGAGAAAACTGGCTAGTGCTCAGCTATTATTTTTTAAAATAGTTAAATTGATTTTTTTAGAGAGAGAAGAAGGGAGAGGGAGAGAAACATTGATGTGAAAGTGAAACATTGATCGGCTGCCTCCTGCATGCCCCCTAACAGGGATGGAGCCCAAAACCCCAGCACGTGCCCTGACCAAGAATCAAACCTTCGGTGCACGGGACGATACCCAACCAACTCAGCCACACCAGCCAAGGCTCCGCTATTATTTTTGCTTTGCCCCATTCTATTTGGTATGTTATTACTTTATACAAACATTGGATCAGCTCACATATTTATTAATGTCTTTGATTCTTTCTACTTATATTGGATTTCCATCTGAAAAAAATGTTTTTTTATCTAACACATCCTTTAGAATTTAAGTTTTAAGGGCAATTTATAGATTACTATTTTGTGGATAAATACTGTTTCTTTTTGTCTTTATTTTACCATCATTATTATTTTTAAAGATATTTTTATTGATTTATGAGAGGAAGGGAGAGGGAGAGAGAGATAAAAACACCAGTGATGAGAGAGAATCATTGGTCGGATGCCTCTTGCACGCCCCACACTGGAGATCGAGCCCACAACCTGGGCATGTGCCTAACGGGGAGTCGAACTGTGACCTCCTGGTTCTTAGGTTGACACTCAACCATTGAGCCACACCAGCTGGCTCATTATTAAAAGAGAGTTTCACAGGGTGTGGGGCTCCAGCCTAGTAGTAGTTTTCTCAGCCCACTAAAGGTATTCCACCTTTCTGAGCTCTCTTGTGAGTGAGACACCAGTAGTCATTCTGATGGCTGTCTCTTTGTAGGCAATCCATGCTTAATCATTGCCTGCTTTTAAGATTGTTTTGTTTTCTTTGCTTCTTGGCAATTTCACTATGACACATCAGTCCCTGCCACCCAGGGTTGTTATGAGGACTCAGTGTAAAATACCTAGAAATACGTCTGGCATGAGGTTCTTAATATGTGTCAACTATTACCAGGCATTTCACCCAACAACAGGAAACTCTACTGTTTTCTACAA
>NW_005880179.1:0-6500 GCF_000147115.1 Myotis lucifugus | reverse complement strand
TTTCTCCCCAGTAGTACTACATCTCTTCCCGCATTTGCCGGTCAGCCATCATTAGGTTCCTGAGAGCTTCAGCCGCAATTCCATCTGACCTGAACGACCTTTCCTCGGTAGTTAATATAAACTATACACATACATTTCACACACAAATAATCCAGTCATTTATCTTGTGTGGACCCCAAGGCTTAAAATCTGCCATCTGGTGATAACCTTTTCTTTTAGCCTGAATCCAAACTCTGTGTAAATCCTTTCATTTATCAGTTTTCAACTGCACTATAATATTTGTAGTCAGACAGCTTGAGTGTAAATCCTGTTTACTGCCTCTTATTAGCTGTCTTAGGCAATTCACATTTAGCTCTCTAAACCTGGGTTTCTTCGTGGGTAACAAATGACCATCATGAGAGTATCACCCCATGGGGCTGTTTTAAGAGTCCAATAAGCTTCGTCTAACTGGGTTGCCATAACAAAATACCATGGACTGGGTGGCTTAAACAGCAGCAATGTATATTCTCATAGTTCTGGAGGCTGAAAGTCCAAGATCAATGTGCCAGCAAAGTTGGTTTCTCCTAAGGCCTTAGCTTGCAGATCACTGCCTTCTCATTGTGTTCTTACGCAGCCTTTTCTCTGTGTGCTCCCAGCCCTGATCTCTCTTTCTCTTCCTCTTCTTCTTTTTTTTTTTTTTGAAATGTATTTTATTGATTTTTTACAGAGAGAAAGGGAGAGGGATAAAGAGTTAGAAACATCGATGAGAGAGAAACATCGATCAGCTGCCTCCTGCACATCTCCCACTGGGGATGTGCCCACAACCAAGGTACATGCCCTTGACCGGAATCGAACCTGGGACCCTTCAGTCCACAGGCCGACGCTCTATCCACTGAGCCAAACCGGTTTTGGCAAGGCTAAATTAATTTAAGTGCAAAGGAAATAAGCCTAGATAAGACTATCCTCTGAAAGGTTTCTTTCTAGTCCAGCGGTTCTCAACCTGTGGGTCACGACCCCTTTGGGGGTTGAATGACCCTTTCACAAGGGTCGCCTAAGACCATCGGAAAACACATATAATTACATATTGTTTTTGTGATTAATCACTATGCTTTAATTATGTTCAATTTGTAACAATGAAATTGGGGGTCACCACAACATGAGGAACTGTATTAAAGGGTCGCGGCATTAGGAAGGTTGAGAACCACTGTTCTAGTCAATGGTCACAATGGAAAACTTAGACAAGAAATTTGAGAGAGGAAGAAAAAATGGAGTCCCTTTAGCTGTTAGAAGGTTCTTCAAATATCAACCAGTAGTTTAGCTTAATTCATAAACATTTATTTTGTGCCTACACTGTGGCAGGTACTAGATACTGGGGATCAAAGATGAGCAAGACATGTTCCTTAACCTTGAGGAACATTCATGTTGACCAAATCTTAAATCTTTTTTTTTTTCAGGCAAAATTGATAAAATTGTTTACCATAAGTATAGAATTAAAATAAATTTATATTCTATATTTGTAATGAGAAGTAGATCTGAAATTGTCTTTAAGTGTTTAAATATGGTTAAGACTGGGGTGAATTAAGTATTTAGAGATAAATATTAATTAAGAGATTCTCATTTCTTCTGAGTGCTGGGGTTTTTCTGTTTGTCAGATATGGGATTTTTTTTTTTTTTTGGAGCAGGAAGGGAAGGAACGGTTCAACACCCAGAACTCTGTGAATTAGTAGTTGTCACATTTCTCTGAAATCCTTTCTGCCCATGGTAGTCATCTCACAGACAGAAGGGTGTTAGTAGGACCAGAGCAACAAAGTAACTCTTAAAAGGTGGACTCCCTTGGTGGGTGTCTTTAAAAATAGGATATTTTATGCCTAACATCTTCATCTTGGGAACTTCTAAAACAGTAAGAAATGCCTCATTTTATACATATGTGGAGGGAATGTGAGGAAAGAGACCTCTAAGAATGTGGACGGGCAATAAAGAGGGATAAGTTTAGAATGACAGTGACTCTTGTAGAGAGAAGGGAAAGGTCTGGAGTTATATAACAAAGAACAAAATTTTCTTTGTCGGTTTTATAGCTCTTGAAGCCTAAATAGATAACATATAATTCCCCAGATATTTGAGAGGAATATTACTGAGTCCAGGTTATTTTCCCAAGAGATGCCTGAGGGCTTTATATCAATTTCCATCTTTCTCCACTATTATTACAAGGAAGCTCCACTGTACCATTTCCCAAACTGTGCACTAGTCCCTAACACTAGTTCCATAAGATACTCGTGTAACTCAATAGAAGCAGATACTCTTGGTGGGGGAGTATGTGATAGAGAGTAGAGTTGTAGTTAAGAAAGAGTTTAGAAAGTAGGTTTCTTAACTGTGGGACATTTCAGAACATTTCATATGCTAAGTCTTGTGAATCCCTAACAGGAATATACGTAGAATCCCTATGAATTGAATTGTGTTTCCTTTCCCTCTCCTTCCCTATGCAGATACTTGACACATTTGAAATTTTTTAAAGTTCAACTTCCATTTCAAGGGATCAGAATACCACGAAACATGATTTGGATATCATTGTTCCACTGGTTATTTTTATTTTTTTTCGGAACTGAATTCTCAATGGGTGATGGCAAGAAGGAAAGTCTTGATAGAAAATGAGTTTATTTGACATTTATGTTAAAACAGCCTTCTGTCAAGTAAATGTGGACTGGGCTTAATTCATATATTTGTTGTAAATTGAGTTAAAGGAAATAAAGAAAATAGAGCTATTTTTATTCAACCAGTCATTAATTTCTGAAATACAATTCTTTGTTGAATGTCAAAGCTGATATGTTAATAGAGAAGGGAAAGGGCAATTCTGATTTGTGTTTCAGTGTAGACAGCTTTGCATGCAAATATAAATACATAAAATGCTTCCTGTTACAGATCATTTGTCAATACTGAATTCAACTTAGATGCAAAAGGAAGTAAATGCTATATATGACTAATCTTAAGAAGATTTATTTTCAATTGGTTGGAAACAACCCAACAGCTAGAGTTTTTCCTATGATCTACTCTCTTCTAAACAACTGCTAGGCGCTCTTTGTTAATTTTTAGTGGCACTCTAAATCAAACTTTATTGCAATTCTATGAAGGGATCATTCTTTTAGAGTTAGAAATACATTTGCAGTATATTAGAGAAAATTACAAAGATTATTTATGTTACTAAGGTATTGCCTTTAGATTATCTACCATTTCATTCTTATTTTTGACTTTTTAAAAAAATATATATTTTATTGATTTTTTTTTTACAGAGAGGAAGGGAGAGGGATAGAGAGTTAAAAACATCGATCAGCTGCCTCCTGCACACTCCCTACTGGGTATGTGCATGCAACCAAGGTACATGCCCTTGACCGGATTCGAACCTGGGACCCTTGAGTCCACAGGCCAACGCTCTATCCACTGAGCCAAACAGGTTAGGGCTATTTTTGACTTTTATTATAATACTAGAGGCCAGGTGCATGAAATTCATACACAGGTAGGGTCCCTAGGCCTGGCCGGTGATCAGGGCCAATCTGTGGGGCAGACAGAAGGGCAATCAGGAGGCCCCCTGCTGGCACCAGCCTTGGCCAGCCTGCTGCTGCTCACTTGCTGGTCCCGCCCCCCACCGCTGCCTCTGGTTGCTTCCCTCTGCGGGGTGACCAGCGGGGCAATTGAGGGGCACCTGCTGGCACCCACCTTGGCTGGCCTGGGGCCTGCAGGCTGGGGACAGCTCCTGCATTGAGCATCTGCCCCCTGGTGGTCAGTGAGCATCATAGCGACCAGTTGTTCCACCAGTCATTCCACAGTTTGGTTGATTTGCATGTTAGGCTTTTATTATATATGATTAACCATCATCTGGCATTTAAAAATCATGACATTTTCTGATACAAATTTATAAGATCACCGTCCAGGATTTTCAGGCAACTAAAAATATAACTTTATAAATGTAAAAGCTGGTTATCAGTTTTGGCAGAAGGATACAGAAGAAAGTGCCAGAATTCAGCAAATGCTGCATTTTGCTTTAAATACAGATGTGCTGATGATGTCTTTCCTGTTGCTTATAAAAATATCTGCTTGCTACCAGGTGCAAATTTTTACTTTTGAGAAAAGGTGTGAAAAAGTAATTAAAGACAAATGAGTCCACAGGATCAAGGATATATATTTTTTATGTATATTTTTATTAATTTCAGAGAGGGAAGGAGAGGGAGAGAGAAACATCAAGATGAAAGAGAATCATTGATCAGCTGCCTCCTGCATGCCCCCTTCTGGCAATTGAGCCTGCAACCTGGGCATGTGCCCTTGATAGGAATTAAACCAGGGACCCTTCAGTCTGCAGGCTAATGCTCTACCCACTGAGCAAACCAGCTAGGGCTCAAGGATATTTTTAAAAATTACAGTAAAACAAAGTGGGAAAGAGAGTAATTTTAGTGAAAATAATATGATGCTGAGATTTTTCAACAATGGATATTCATACAATGAAATCAGCCCATCATTATTACTTATACTAATAAGTGAAGTGCTAAAAACATTCTAGAAAAAAAATTGCTCATTAAATGAAATAGATATTTTTACTGTACTTATATAACTTTGGAAAATACAAACATTTCTATATAACCTAAGTAAAAAATTTTAGGTAAACTCTCTTTGTATTTTATGGTGAATACAAGAAATATTTTGCATTAATTCATAACAAGTGTGAGAGCTTTATTATAATTGATGTGGTTATTAGCAATTAAGATATATCACAATCTAGAATTGACTTAGCAAATAATGGTTACTGGTGTACACAAACTATTACTTTTAGCAGTACAACCAAGACTTAAAGCAGTAGAAAATATTTGCTGAACATGTATTTGACAAAGGACTTGTAGTCAGAACTCCATAGAATACAATAATAATAAGAGAGATTCTTTTTTTTTTTTAATTTATTTTATTGATTTTTTACAGAGAGGAAGGGAGAGAGATAGAGAGTTAGAAACATCGATGAGAGAGAAACATCGATCAGCTGCCTCCTGCACACCTCCCACCGGGGATGTGCCCGCAACTCAGGTACATGCCCTTGACCGGAATCGAACCCAGGACCTTTCAGTCCGCAGGCCGATGCTCTATCCACTGAGCCAAACCGGTTTTGGCTTTTTTTTTTTTTTTAAATATATTTTTTATTGATTTTTTACAGAGAGGAAGGGCGAGAGAGAGAGTTAGAAACATCAATGAGAGAGAAACATCAATCAGCTGCCTCCTGCACACCTCCTACTGGGGAGGTGCCCGCAACCAAGGTACATGCCCTTGACTGGAATCGAACCTGGGACCTTTCAGTCCGCAGGTTGACGCTCTATCCACTGAGCCAAACCAACTAGGCTTATAAGAGAGATTCTTATTTTAAACTAGAGGTCCGGTGCACAAAAATTTGTGCACTCAGGGGGTTCCCTCAGCCCAGCCTGTGCCCTCTCGCAGTCTGGGACCCCTCAGGGGATGTCCATCTGCTGGCTTAGGCCCACTCCCTGGTGGGATCGGGCCTAAGTTGGCAGTCAGACATCCCTCTGGCAGCCTGGGAGCCCTCGGGGGATGTCCACTTGCCAGCGGGGAGCAGACCTAAGCTGCAGTCGGACATCCTTAGCACTGCTGAGGAGGCGGGAGAGGCTCCCACCACCACCGCTGTGCTGGCAGCCATCAGCCTGGCTTGTGGCTGAGCAGAGCTCCCCACGTGGGAGTTCACTGACCACCAGGGGGCAGCTCCTGCATTGAGCGTCTGCCCCCTGGTGGTCAGTGTGTGTCATAGTGACCAGTCATTCCCAGTCCTTCTGCTGTTAGGGTCAGTTTGCATATTACCCTTTTATTATATAGGATAGGCAAAAGATTTGACTAAACACTTCATTAAAGAAGCTACAGGATGATACATAAACACATGAAAAGGTGTTCAATATCATTAGTATTCAGGAAAGAGAAATTAAAGCTGCAGTGAGCCGGGCCTGTGTGGCTCAATTGGTTGAGCATCCTCCCATGCACCAAGAGGTTGCAGGTTCGATTCACATGACCATGAATGCCCAGCTTGTGGGCTCAATCCCTGTAGGGAGGCACAGAGGAGGCAGCCAATCGATGCTTCTCTCTCTCTCTCCCTTCCTCTCTCTGAAATTAATAAAAACATATGTTTTTTTAAAAAGCGACCATGAGACAACATTACAGACTTATTAGAAGAGTTAAAATGAAAAAGGCTGACCATAGAAAGTGTTGGTGAGGATGTGGAACAACTGCAACTTTCCTACATTGCTGGTGGAAAACTGTCTTAAAAAGCTAAACATCCATCTCTCAGCCATTCCATTTCTATGTATCTACCCCAAAGAAATGAAAGCATATGTCTATATAAAGACAAAGAGCACAAATGTTCATATCAGATGTATCTGTAGTAGTGCCAAACTGAAACAATCCAAAAGTCCACCAACAGGTGAACAGATAAACAAACTGTGATGAATCCATTCAAGGGAATACTTCCTAGAGTAAAAAAGAGAAAA
>NW_005880178.1:0-6500 GCF_000147115.1 Myotis lucifugus | reverse complement strand
GAATTGTGACAGAGAGCAGCTAAGGGTAGGTGCACCTGCGTGTTAACACTTCCTGCTTTCCGTTTCTGTGTGATAAGCAAAAATGTCCTTGTCTCTCCCAAGACACGGGATTCTAAAGAGTGGGCTCCGTCCACAGCCTGGTAGCGTTAAAAATATTTATCCCAGCTAATTTGGTATTGATTGGGCTGGTAAATACAGTATATCTCCTTTTGAAGTGCCATTATAGCAGATATGGATTTTTTGATTTAGATTCAGCAATAAATACTTCTCTTCTCGAATTCGTTTGACATCATTGTACTCGTTTTATGTACAACAGGAGGCCTAAGTCATAACAAAGGTCAAAAGGATGTCTTGCTGCCTTCTTAACGTGACTACCAGGCTGTGTGCTGACTGGCTAAAAGGCCCTCTCGCTGTGACCTGGGGTGGGTGAGCCCCTCAGATGCCAAGGGCGTGTTCTAGGGGAATGCATATCCCCCATAGACCGTTTGGTATTGTGGCATTTGTGCCTAAAGGAGAAAGAGACAGATATAAAGCATCATATGTGATTTCCCTTCTTGAAAATGAAGCTCTCTCAGCGCTCAGATGTGCTAGGTGCAAAGAGAGAACGGTTGGTTTCTAGATGGAGCTGGGGGACACTGTCTGCTTTCATGGGGTTGTGTTGATGGCCTTCTTGGCATGGGTGCAGTCTATCAAGAAATATCAGGATGGGAGATCCCCATCTGTGTGTGTTTGTAAATGCATTCATGGTTTGGATGGATGAGCTCGAAGTCATAATTAGCCCAGCTTCCATGTCACTGATGGCTGTTGGCAGTTTGTACTGGACCACAGGCCTCATGGTCCTGTCTCCACATTATTATGAAAATGAGGGGGATCTGCTGCTTTTAAAACGACAGCAGCGTGGTGTGGGGTCGGGGGAACCATTGTGCCCAAAGGGATCCAGCCCATGAGGACCATGTGCTCAGTAACCCTACCATCACTGTCACTTTCCCGGGCACTCACTCAGGGCCCGTCTTGAGATGACAATGGCTCCTAGTAGCGTTGTTTCCATCCACAGTTGCTATCGGTGTCAGGTCTGCGAGATCCTTCCATCTAACAAACATCACAAACCGCAGAATCCAGTGGCACGGAGCCGAGAAAGTGACGTGAGGATTTTTTCCTTTGATGCGTATTTTTTTTACATGGTCCCCCAGCATGGGCCTCTTTAGTAACCTCTCATCTCCCGCCACACCCCTCCTGTGCACCTGTGCCTACATCAGCTGTGACGCCCTCATGACGCCGTCTGAATCACTGGTTCGTCCTAGTAAATAATGTATCGCCACTTCAGCTTTCTCTTCCTGTTGGAATGGGGACGGTGGCCAGAACTAGGTCAAGAGGGATGTGTGCTGCGTCTCCAGGAGTCCCTGCTACATTCGGCAACATTAAGATCATTTCAAAATCTCTATTACAAATGAGACTGGGCTGGCACATCCCAGACAGGGAGGCAGGGAAGGGCTTGAGTGCGGTTTGAGGGGCTTATTATTTTGCACCGATGAGGACATTGTCAACAGGGCTGTGGTTTAGGAGGGAGAACAGAGCCCTTCCCATGATGTGAAATAAATTCAAGTGGTGGTTCCATGTAACGGGCCATATAGTTTAGTGCAAAGGTTGACTCTGAATGCCCCGTACGAGCCCATCCCTGAGAGCAAGAGGTGGTGTTCTGTCTGTGTTGCTGTGGCAGGCTTTTTAATTTTTTTAAAACATCTTAAACTAACTTATGTTTTGAATGAATAGATAACACATTTAAACAAAAGGAATACAGATGCATGTGGTTCACATGTAACCGATACCTAAGGGGGTGTAGTGAGGGTTTCCCTTTCCACTCACTCGATCCTCCATCTCCAGTCCCTTCCTGGGAGACAGCAATGTTCTAATGCATTGCCTCTCCCTTGACACCTATGCCTCATCTGTGGGTATTTTCTTTTTTTAAAAAAATATATATGTTTTTATTGACTTTGGAGAGGAAGGGAGAGGGAGAGAGAGAGAGAGAAACATCAATGATGAGAGAGAATCATTGATTGCCTGCCTCCTGCACACCACCAACCGGGGAACCAGCCCGAAACCCTGGCATGTGCCCTGACCCGGAATCGAACCGTGACCTCCTGGTTCATAAGTCCACGCTCAACCCCTGAGCCACACCAGTGGGGCTATGGATATGTTCTCTGTTCCATCCTTCCCTGTTCTTCTATCTCTCTCTTTGACCTCCTGCCTTTCTTCTCTCCCTCCTTTTCTTCCTGTATTCTGCGTATACTCAGCCCCTCTTCTAGCTGAGAAAAAACACACAAACTCTCTTGATCAATGTGATGTTTTTTAAGGAGACATTTTTTGGAGGTTGCAGATTGAAAGAAATTTGGTTCTGATCTGAAATGCTAATACGTGGCCACCTCAATAAAATGCATTTTCCTTAACCTCATTATATTTTTCTTAGACAGAGAGACACTGGGAGAACAGTGGTATCTGTTTAGTTGCCCACATCATTGAAGGGGATCTGCCGGCCACACTTCTTAAAACATGTTTTAAATATAGCAATCACACCGCATTTCCTGATTTGTCTACAATATAATTGGACCACGGTCATGTTGCCAAGCTTATATTCCTCCCTTCGTACATTCTTTCAGGTTGTCAGAATATCAGTGGGTATTTGTAAAAGGCATCCCTTTTTCTTGGCCTTCTGGGAACAGAAAAGGATGCAGAAAGATGTAACTGCTCCTGCATCTTTTGTGCAGGTGGACACTGCGTAGGGATTGGCAGAGCCAAGACCTGCTCCTACTGCTCTCCTTTCTTTTTCTCCTTTACTTGGTCCGATTTTTTCACAAATTCAAAATTAATTTTTTTTTCAAAATGGGCATTTCTTCTATTATAAAGTTTAAAACTGGATTCTTTGATTAATTAATTTTCAGGAAATGAAAAGTTAAAGACAGTCTAACTGTGTTGTTGTTGTTGTTGTTGTTTTTAACTGCAGGACTTCTCAAAGCCTTTAATGTGCAAAAGTGAAATGCAGAGAGATGGCTCTAATGCACAATTTCCTGCAAACTCATCTGATCACAGAACATTTTTTTGCATCCAGAGCATTCTCTGAGAAATGCTCTTGAAAATTTTATCAGTTTTTTTTTCCAGTTAGAATGATATAGTCTGCAAGTTATAGAAAAGCTAAGTGTTATATAAGAGATAAAAGCATTTCATCACCTCCCACGGCCAAGTTGCTTCTGGGAAGTCTTGGTAGCCAGGCCGAGGTTTGGAATCTTCGTGTTTCTCCTGGCCTTTCTTTCCTTCTTCCCAGAGGAAGAAGCTTCATGTGCTCCCATGACAACACTCTCAGCAGGAGGGATGCGGCGGAGGAGGTTTTCCTCATAGTTCTTGTGTGTTGTTGGAGAAAAGTCATTCCCAGACACCTTCTCTGCAGATGTTTTCCTAGATTTCATTGGTCAAAATGTATGCTAATCATTCCCACAGACCGGGAATCTCAGTGATTGGCCACAGCAGCCATATTTTATTTCCAGGGACAGGCACACTGTCACTTGAACCAAACCAGGACTTGCTGAAACAGGAGGAAGAGGAGAATGTATGTGGTGGGGTTACCCATAGAGAGCGACAGAAGCATCCACACGGGCCCTCTACGTCACTCATGGTGTTGGTTTCCTGCCAACTCTTTTATGTGGTCCCTTCATCCCGAATGCATGACTGTGGGGACCCAAACAAAGCCTCAGCAAGAGCCTGGACTCTGGTTGTGAATTTGCAATAGATGTTCTCTCTGCTAATTCCCTGTCTCACAGATCCCATCTGCCAGTCCTCACTGACACTTTACCCAGCTTTGCTCTCTGTCTTTTTCCTCATGCTCTTTGGTGGCATCCTGGATGCTGTCTTTGCTAGTTTCCTCTCTGCTTCCCAGATAGACAGCAGACAGGAAGCACCTCATGGCAGACCCCAGTTCAGCCCCAGAGAGGCTGTCCGGGGGCTTCCTAGCCCCTACCCTTCCCAAGAGAAGGGCATCAGCCAGTTACTCCTAACAATGATTCACCTGTCTCAGAAGGCTGTTAGGATTGCTCATGACCTCAATGAGCAAAGTAGAGAACAACAACAACAACAAAACTTGAACATTTGTCCATCTTGAGTTTACTCAGTCTATAGCAGACTGAGCCCGGTTCTGAGCTTGCCTTTGAAATTGTCACTGGATTCCATTGGAAAGAAGGTCCCCAGAGCTCACCGTGAAATCTGTCCATGAAGGGCCTCTGACTCCATGGGTTGCGTTGACCAGTGGGTCCCAAGATCTCCGCTGACAGGTGGGGGCAGTGCTAGTTGTACAGTTGCCATGACCCAACCGTCAACATTGACCTCTTTGGCATCCGGAACTGACAACTGGACAAATAAACAAGTAAGAGAGAAATGGCATGGCCTCCGTAGCCCTCGTCTCCCTCGGCAACCTACCTATTGGAAATATGGTGTGCTTCTAGGGCAGGGGACCAAAGGACCGCTCTTGTTAGCATTCCTGTAGAATATTTGATTGCAAAAGGACCTATTGTGCTGTGAGTACCAGATGTTTTGGGGGCTGTTTAGCAACTTTGGTCAGAACACTGCTACTACTCAGCAGGCAAAGACTTGGCTCTCCAGTGGGTTAGAATCGGTTCCTGGACCACAGTTCTCATCAACACAATGGCCAATGGATCCCGTGGGAGTCAGCATAGTATGAGGGGCAGTTAGAGGTGGTCAGGAGCTCTCGGTATAGACTCGGGTTCCTGTCTTAGTTCTAACGCTACCTAGTTTTGCAACGCTCCAGATGCCAATGTTCAAAATGGGGACATTTTTCTCAGAGGACTGTTGATTGGATGAAATGACTTACAGAGAGCACTTCTAAAGACATGTGTGCTCCTAACAGGAGGAGAGAGGCATGAGAGAGCCACTGGGGATAATGCCACATGAACAACTGAAAACAGGCAGGCAGGGCGGATGGCTCCCACCCAACTCCCCACACTGAAAAGCAGTATCCAAAGCAGGTTCAGTAGTTGGTGGTGGTGTGCTCAGGGAAAAAACACACCCGCCTCTCCCTTAGTTAAGCCAATACGAAGGACTGATTCGGGCTAGCCTAAGCAGAAAAGGCAGCATGCACCAGGCCTCCCAGGCAGCTCAGACTCAGAGAGCTGTCAGACACAGGCGCTTCTTCCTCATCCCCATCTTTATTTCTCCTTGTGAGGCCACTCAGGATTCATTCTCTTGAGAAAGGCTCTCTTTACATTTCTGTGCACACGGCCCCTTCCAGCTCCTAAGATTCATGCTGTGTCAGTCCCGCAGGGGTAGGACTAACTGTTGGTGCATCCTGACTACAGATTCCCCGGCAAGGATCCGATGGGCTCAGCTGGGGTCAGTGGTTTGCTCTGGTCCAGTCAGCTGGGCCCAGGGAAGCAGTTTAAATAGACCTAGTTGCCCAGGGCCAACTATTGAGAGAGAACTCAATTATCAGGCAAAAAGCCATTGTCAGTAAATATCCCCAAGGATGCCTCTGTACCCTCCAAACCTGAGTGCAGAGCTGAGCAAAGGATCATGGGAAATGGGTGTGCTACAGGAAGGTGTAGCTCAGCATTTCCCGAAATGTAAGACACTGACCCTGTGGTACTCACAGCTTTTAGGAGGTAAACATCAAGTCATGAAGAAAGGGTGAATCAATTGGAAGGTTATTTATTCCCTTTCCAATTCTTTCTTAATTTTTTTTATATCTATGGGAAAGGAGTTTAAAGTAAAGTCCCTTTAACAAGTCTCTAACAATTTCTAAGCTCTTTTTTTAGCCAAATGGGAGTGTGCCTGGGGCTTAGAGCCTGCAGCAGCCAAAGCATCTAACTCCACTTTAGAAACATTGTTTGCAAAGTGCAGTAGTGAAGAAGAAGGGGCCAGGGGCTAGGCCTCCTGAGATAACATCTAGATTCTGCAATTGTCCTTGTGCTGGTTACTTCAACCCTCTGTGCCTCCATATCCCCTATGTTTAATGCAGATAATAATTGCAAGTATTTCAATAGTTGTGTGTGTATGCATATGTGAACCAAGATTGAAATAATGTGTATGAGGTTGTTAGAACAGCATCTGGTGTAGAAAAGGTTTTTAATAATTGTTAGCTATTAATGATTTTTTACCCCTCAACTTTTATTTTTGATGATTGAAATTTGTTTTCCATTTAGAGTGAAATGTTTCCCTGGCAAAGTTTCCTACATCTACTAGTATGTAGGTTAAAAATGAGGTGCTTTACCCCTAACCAGTTTGGCTCAGTGGATAAAATATTGGCCTGCTGACTGAAAGGTCCCAGGTTCAATTCCGGTCAAGGGCATTTACCTTGGTTGTGGGCACATCCCCAGTAGGAGGTGTGCAGGAGGCAGCTGATCCATGTTTCTCTCTCATTGATGTTTCTAACTCTCTATCTCTCTCTCTTCCTCTTTGTAAAATATCAATAAAATATATTTTTAAAAATGAGTTGCTTTAAA
>NW_005880177.1:0-6501 GCF_000147115.1 Myotis lucifugus | reverse complement strand
TTTTATTTTGATGTAGTCCCATTTGTTCAGTTTTCCTTAGTTTCAACTGCCCTAGGAGCTGTATCAGTGAAGAAATTGTTTTGGCATAAGTCTGAGATTTTGTTGCCTTTGTATTCTTCTAGAATTTTTATGGTTTCCTGTCGTACATTTAAGTCCTTTATCCATTTTGAGTTTATTCTTGTGTATGGTGTAAGTTGGTGGTCTAGTTTCATTTTCTTGCATATATCTGTCCAATTTTCCCAACACCATTTATTGAAGAGACTATCTTGGCTCCATTGTATGTTCATGCCTCCTTTGTCAAAAATTAATTGAGCATATTGGTTCGGGCTAATTTCTGGACTCTCTATTCTATTCCACTGGTCTATATGTCTGTTCTTGTGCCAGTACCAGGCAGTTTTGAGAACAGTGGCTTTGTAATACAGTTTGATATCTGGCATTGAGATCCCACCTACTTTGTTCTTTCTCAGGATCGCTGCAGCTATTCGGGGTCTTTTTTTATTCCAGATGAATTTTTGGAGAGTTCGTTCTAGATCTTTGAAGAAGGCCATTGGTATTTTAATGGGAAGTGCGTTGAATTTATAGATTGCTTTGGGTAGTATGGACATTTTAATGATGTTGATTCTACCAATCCAAGAACATGGTATGTTCTTCCATCTGTTTATGTCTTCCTCTATCTGTTTTTTCAACGTCCTGTAGTTTTCTGAGTAGAGGTCTTTAACCTCTTTAGTTAAGTTTATTCCTAGGTATCTTAATTTTTTTGGTGCGATGGTAAATGGGATTGTTTTTCTAATCTCTCTTTCTGAAAGTTCACTATTGGTGTATAGAAATGCCTCAGATTTCTTGGGGTTAATTTTGTATCCTGCTACATTGCCCAGGGCAGAGTTTATCCTGATGGTGTTCTTGCTGAACGTGGTCTAACCGGTTATGCATCCACTTTTGTGGCCCTAATGTCCCAAGTATGCTATGCCATAACTATGATCAGTTACTAATTATGCATTAAATATGCTATTTGTGCCAGAATTGAGTGGCACGTTTCAAAACACAGGTGCCGGATTTATGTGTTCATGACTATTTAACTCAGCAGCTCTTGGCCTACATTGGTCAGGACAGGAGGTCACGATAGAGGGCACATGTGAGTGTGTGCAGGTCAATGGTAAGAAGAAGGTAGGTGAGCTGTGTACATCCAATGGCTCTGAGATATGAATCTGTTCATTTGTGGAACCTGCTCACCAAAACAGCCGTGGGAGCTGTTGCAAAAAGATTATCACCTACAGACTAGAAATCAGCAACTTACAGTATAATAATACTGAATTTTAGTATGTATTTGAAGTAAATAAATAAAAAATAACATGTAAACTTTCAAAGAAAGAGTGTAAAGTAATTTAGAAATACTTCACATGTTTTCCCTAGGGATAATTTTTAATTAACCGATAGTACACATTATAATTATGTATTATGAACTCAGTGAAAACAATTTTATTTAAGCTAAAAGCCACTAAATTACTTAAACATAAAAAGGCCCTTCCATACAAGATATCAAATAAAAATCATAAAATATCAATAAATACTGAAGCATCCCAATCAAGTTTTGCAGAACAAATATCATCACTGATGCTTTAAAAAATGTTAGATGTAAGTAATATCTTAATAATAAAATGCAATAATTAATGAATAGGACATAATTCATGAGACACTCCATCATAAACAGGATATTAAATAGGTCTTTATAAGTGAGCACCTGCAAAGACTATAAAGCTCTTACTTGAAATTTTTTGAAAGCACATTTCTCAAAAGTGCTATGACTTAGAGTATTCTTTTGCATTTTTATTGTATAAACCATCAACGTCCACATTTCTAATGTAAACCTTGTCAAGGTTTAGTTTATTAGTGTGGCTGAGAAGAATCTGAGAATGTTTCAATGAGGACCATGATCTCATGTTGGATTCATTCCTTTCATCATGAACAAAAATCAACTCATAATTAATGACATACCTAAAACCGAGAGCTAAATATATAAAAATCTTAGAAGTAAACATAGGAGTAAATATTCCTGACCTTTCTAGATATGGCATGGAAACACAAGCAACAAAATAGAAAAATACATGTATTAGAACCCATCAAAATTAAACACTTCTTTACTCCCAATGATATAATCGTGGAAGTTAAAAAAATAACATGTAGAATGAGACCAAACAATTGAAAACCATATATCTGAAAAGAATATATAGAAGGCTCTTACAACTCAAGAATAAAATAATTATAGTTTTATAAATGGGCAAAAGGTATGACTATACACTGAGGCAAAAATGAATGGCCAATTAGCCATAAAAAGTTATTCAACATGATTAGTTTAGTCATTAGAGACATAAAAAATTACAGTACAATGAGATAATACATTATACCCAACTGGATAGCTAGTATTTGGGGGGGGGGGGAGACAAGTGCTTGCAAAGCTGTAGAGAAACTGGAATCTTATACATAGTTAGTGGAAAAACATGATTCCATGTTTGGAAACCAAACTATGGTTTGGAAAACAGTGGACTTAATACTTTAAGATTATTACATTTTTAATTAATAGAATATTTTTGAGCAGTGCTAAGTTTATGGAAAAAAATAAGCAGCAAAGTGTTCCAATATATGACCTCTCCCCCAACACACAGTTCTCCTATCATGCGTTAATTTGGTGCATTTGTTAAAATTAATGAGTCATTTTTGATAAATTTTAAGCCAAATTCTATAGCTTATGTTAGTGTATACTCTTTGTTTTGTATATTCTATGGGTTTTGAGAAATATGTAATATATATACATCATGACTATATCATACAGAATAGTGTCCTCACTTTAAAAAATGCCCTATTTTCTACCTATTCATCCCTTTTCCCCTTAAACTCTGGCAACCACTGATCTTTTTACTGTCTTCATGGTTTTCCATTTTCCAGAATGTCATAAACTTAGAATCACACAGAAGGTAGCCTTTCAGATTGGCTTTGTTTCCTTAGCAATATGCATTTTTAGCACCTTTTATGGCTTGATAACTCATATTTATGGCTGAATAATATTTTATTGTGCGGCTGTACTACAGTTTCTCCATCCATTTATGTATTGAAGGACAACTTGGTTGCTTCCAACTTCTGGCAATTAGGAATATAGCTGCTATAAACATTTGCATGCAGGTTTTTATATGGACTAAGTTTTCAGTTCATTTTGGTTAAATACCATGGAGTGCAAATGCTGGGTCATAAAGTAAGAATATGTTTAGTTTTGTAAGAAATGACCAAACTGCCTTCCAAGCCGCCTGGCCCATTTTGCATTCCGGAGCAATGAATGAGAGTGCGTATTGCTTGCCAGTGTTGTCAGTGTTTTGGATTCTAGCCATTCTTAGAGATTTGTCCTCTTTTTCTTGTCTCCATTTGGTCTTTATATATTATTGGGCAAACAATGCTAAAATTCCAAGGGAAATTTTAGTAGCACTTCATTTTTTGAGAAAATTATTATTCCCAGGTCCTAGCATACATGTTTAATAAATGGAAGCCTTTGAAGAACTTATCTAAAGTTTCCTTTGGATTTTCAGTCTGATGTTTAACAACTTTTATTATAAGAAAAAATATATGTATATCACAATCTTAAAAATTGTTAGTTTAAATCAATGCTTTTATCTCATCCCTAAAAAAATAACTTTATTAATTTTATTTTCCATATATTTTATATTTTTAAGACCATTGAAAATAGCCCATAACATAATATTTGGGATCCTCTACTTTACTTTCTTTTTTTAGTGCAGCAAAGATAAATGACTCCATATCTTCTACAAATATTAACATGCTTAAATGTGCTTTTCTTAATACAAATAGCAATTTGAATGCCTTTCCAAAGATTTTTCACCTAGTATGCAGATGTTAAGTTAAGAAAAACTTTATTTAGTCTAAACTTAAAAATTTGCCATTGATAAATATGTAAGAACTAGAGGCCCAATGCACGAAATTCGTGCAAGGGTAGGCCTTCACAGCCCTGACTGCCAGGACCTTCGCAGCCCCTGCTGTCTCCCGGCCCCGACTGCTGGGGCCATTGTGGCCTAGCTGCCTTGTGGCCCCAGCTGCCTCACAGTCCCTCCCCCCACCCACACCCGCCTTGGCCTGGACTGCCCGCCTCTGCTGCCACACACCCCTGGCTCCCCAGTTCCACGGAGCCCCCCAGACGATTGGCCCACAGACGGTGGCCTAGACCTCCCTCTTTGGGGCAATCATGGAGCCTCCCCACCCCCTCCCCATCGATCAGCCCCCAGGTGGTGGTCTGGGCCTCCTTCTGCAGGGTGATCGATCGTGGAGCCCCTGCCCCCCCATTGATTGCCCTGCAGAGGGTGGCCTGGGCCTCCCTCTTTGGGGCAATTGGGGGCCAATGGTAGGTCCCCTGACCAATCGCATCCACCTGCCTTGGCTTGCCTGGCATCAGTGCATGTCATAGTGTGGTCATCCAGAAGGTCAGCCGGACGGTCGTTCTGCTGTTCGGTCATTTGTTCTATTTGCATATTATGCTTTTATTATTATAGATTGCTGAAGATAGGTAGATAGAGAATAAATATGGTCTTTTCTTAGATTTGAATGTAAGGATAAGGTGGGGGTTTTGTTTGTTTTAGCAAGCAGCTTGGTAACAGATATGAAAATGCAGATATATTTTAAATTAATCTGGAGGTACTCTTCATGTATAAAATATTATGTAATTTAAAATGATATGTAGGTGTAATACATACACAATAAGTACTCAAAAATAATATATACATAAATTTATATAAATACATATATAGACATATTCATCAAAAAAGATATATTCATAAACAATATTCAATCTAATTGATGTTTAAATTTTTTGAAAACATAATTATCTGTTTGTCAATAGTTTTACTTCTTGAAGTATTCAATTGATCTATAAAAAAAATCTATAAATCTGTTTACAGATCCCGCCCTAAAAGTTAAGAGATTGAGTACAAATGAAAAAGAGATGGTCTCAAACTGACAAATTTAGTGACTGACTGAATTTTTCATACTCTATAATAAGGTGAAAACAAGAAGAATCTCTTTTTAAAACTTATCAATAAAGTGTTAAAATATTCAAACTGTTAAGCCTTAAAATACCAAGCCACATGACTCTGGACACCACATCTTCTGGTGAGAAATCGACTCCATCAGACTGCAGGAGCCACTTAAGATTACCAGATTAGATGCAGACAGGTGTGAGCACGGCACTCTCATGGACAGAGAAAGTCAGACACAGAAGGATTAAGGATCTTGGTTAGGAATCCACAGCTGTTCAAGTCAGTGCAGCCATGACTGGACCCCAATGGAAAGGGGCTCTACCCCCAGGCTTTGTTCACTTGATCGACCTGCCTTTTATTTTAGTTGCTTTATATTCCTATTTTTGATTAGAAAACAAAGTTCTTGTTGGTAGAGTGCTATAAACAATTTGGCATACTCGTGTGGAATTTCAAATTCATATTTAAATATCTATAAAATCAAGAACTCCATTTACAGTCCTCTTTGTTCATAGGAAACTGAGTTTATACTACCAGATAATTTTACCTATTTGGATAAAGCTAGGAGAGTGATTTTCTCCTTTGTACATAAATCCTCACTCCCTTGCTCTGACCATATCACTAGTCCTGGAGTTCCTGTCTTCTTCCTCTTTCCTCCCACCAACTTCAGGTGAGTAGAATGTTTCAGAACCTGGGTAGGTGCATTATCCTAATCCTGGCTGAGAAGCTGGGACAATTATAGTGCAAAATGGATCACTGACCTCTGTCCTTCATCCTTCTTCACCTCGCTATTGTGATTATAAGTACTATGTTGGAATTTGTTTGAAATCTGTACCCTCTGCTGATAGACTGACAGGAGCTAGGTTTGCAAATAGCACAATATTTTGTATTAAATAAACTGTAATTTATTACCTGAAGATGACCAGAATTTCTTTAAGTCACCACTTTCTGTTCTCAAGCTCCTTCATTTTACCTTTCCAACCCTATCTAACATGGCTTATGTTTTATGCGAGAGGGTTTGTAAACGGGGTAGTGTAATTAAACTTATGCTATTGGGGATTCATTCTATGAAACAGGTTATTTGTCAACTAATTATGTTAGCCTGGCCAGGTGTTTCCTGGGAAAAAAATAGATATCTAGAACCAAAATACAGCAAATACTTTGTGTATAAAAACTTTAAAATTTTGCGTTGGTCTCTGATTAGATTCTAAAGCTGAACATAGATGTTTTTACTATTTTATTTTGTTTTTTACTATATAATATCCATTCCACTCATCACTTAGAGATAATCAAGTGTTAACTATTTTTTCCTTTGGACTTGAGAAGAAGCATTCAGGGGATTCACTGCAAACTAATTGGCATTGATTAGCTTCACTGGCATTTCTCCCGACCTGCCTCAACATTTATTTGATATTAAACTTAATTGAATAATGGGTTTACAATTCCTCTGTGAGTATAACCCAATGACTTCTGT
>NW_005880176.1:0-6502 GCF_000147115.1 Myotis lucifugus | reverse complement strand
GGGTAAACTATGGCTGAGCGTCTGTTGAATGGGAAATGAACATAACATTTGAGGCAAATCTATGACTGCAAAGCATTTGCCAGTTGTTGATTGGATGGAATCAGTAATTTCAGTACTAGGTATGGGAGCCTTATGGGCAGGACCTCAGCATTAACAGGTTGGAGCACCCATCCTGAGGGGTGAAGCACAGGCTACGAGATTAGGATGTGGAGGGGATAATCACTTTATTGCCAAATAGGTCTTTTATAAGGGTTTCAAACCTCAAAGGCCCTGTTTAAACGGGGCCATATTAACCATGTTAACTAATGGGAGGAGGAGATCCATGGGGTCCCATTTTGGCAAGCCAATGTGACAGCAACTTAATTCAACTTTAATTTATGCCTCATTGGGTCAGAGTGGCCATGCCCAGTATGGATATTTTAGGGTAACGGGTGCTGTAGCTCTGGGGAATTTCTGGCAAGGCAGTAGTTACAATGATTAAGGAGAGGCATACCTCTTTCTCTTCTTTAGTGTCCTGAAATGTCTTCAGTGGCTCCCCTCCTATTATAGGGGCTACTTTGTCTAAATGTAGGGAAATGCCCATGTGCATGTAACTTTAATTTGAGCCCCAGAATTGATTAAGGCTATATTGGTGCATTTCTGCAGATGTTAAAGCTTAGTTTAGAACCCATATTGTGGGGGTGCAAAAGCCAATTGGCAACTTTTAACTTTTTGTTGTATAAAATCTTTTAGTAAATTGTAGGTGTCTAATAGGGTCCGATTGTGGACCTCTGCTTCAGTTTTTTTTGTTGTTTCTTTCCTCTGGTATTCATTTCTTTTTTTCTTTTGGTGGTTACTGTATATAGTTCATTGGGTGGGTTGGGGGAGTCCTCTCTATCCTGCTCATATTTATAAATGTCTTCCTCCAGAGAGGGGCAAATCCCTATCATTAGGATTAGGGCTCATGGCAGTGGTTGCGTTATAGGGTTTAAGGGCCATGGACTGAAGTCAGACTTGAATGAAGCCTTTGGGTATGCCACGAGGGAGCGATGGGTGCTTCCCCCTGTAACCCTGGAGATCAGGATCCTCTTGGGGCAGCAGGGACAGAGCAGCGGTGCAGACAGCCGGTGGACCCGGAGAGAGTCATCTGCTTGTAGAGTGTGGTCCACGGCGTTCCACACGGTGACCGTCCTCCCTGCACCTGAGCCACCACCAGTGAACCCACATTTTGCGCAGGGTGTGCGTCCCGAGCCCTCTAGAGACGGGGACAATGTGTGGTTGCAACAAAAGGCCAGTAGTCCCAGGGCAGTACTCCCAAGAGTAATTCCCCTGAGTGTGGTCACAGCCTTCGCTGCAATCTAGGCACATGCGTCAACCTGAGACACACGCGTGTGGACCCAGAGAACCCAGGGCTACTTTATTCCTGTTCTTAAATGCCAGTTATCAAGTTTCCCCCTTAGTTCAGTTGCATCTATAACAGAGACTTGGCGGGGCTCAGGCAGCATAGCTCAAAGCCCAAGCTTGCCAGTGAGTGACCCAAGAAACAAGCTGGCCAGCAGCAGAGCCATCAGCAAATCCAAGCGAGAAGAAAGCCGCCCAGTGATGGTGGTCATTGCCTAAAACACTGGTTAGTGTGCCAATTGTTGTGGCTATCCATAGACAGGAGGGGGAACCCCCAAAACTGTTAAGGCTGAACCAAGGCAGGTACCAATTGGGTATGAAAAGGTTTATAACTCACATAACGAGGCTTTCTGGGGAGAGCAGTGTAGGTTCCTAAGTGTGTCAGAAATGACTTGAGAGCCGGAAAAGGAGACCAGCTTGGTTTGCTAGTATATGGTGGTGCGGAGGTGGGGCTGGGCGAGAGCTTCCATGCTGGGCTCGGGCTTGTGTGGTTCGAGCTTCTCACTGGCCCCAAAGGTGGACGTATTCAAGCTTTCTCATCAGCATGTCCAGAAGTGGGGCAGATGAAGGCAGAATGATGGGTTTTGAAAGCTGTCAGCATCAAACATTGAAAAGGAGAGTGAGACTCTTACAAAACTGTATCGAGATTACAAGACTCATTTGGCTCAGGCTTTTGAGGGGAAGCAATTTGGTATTATTTCAGGATTCTAAAAAGGCAGAAAATGTATTTCTGAGACAAATGACATCAGGGAGTCTCAGTAAGGAGATAGAGTAAAATATGGGGAGGGGTGACTTTTCAAACTACACCTTCTCCTTCCACCTCAGCCCCGCTCCGGTCTCCAAGGGGATTCTTATCCGCACCCTCCCACCTCTGTGAAAACGAAACCTCACTGAGCCATGGCTACTGATAGGAATTAGTGATGCAGCTTAGGGCAGGAGAAAGGAACACTGGCATTGTTACTTAAAGGGGGGGGCATCAATAGATGGGTCACTTTAAACCCTGTAATGCCCCGTCACTCTTGTGTGGTTTGAACTTCCTGCTGGTACCAATGTCTCGCTTCTCCCTACAATGTTGTACCTTGATTCCTGATATTCCCTCTACTTGCAAGGCCCTTCAGCAACCAGATCCTCCCAAGGAGAAGTAGCCTATTCTCAAACGCCCGGCGTTCCACTTCTGTCTTGTACCGCTTACTCTTCAGCATGTTCGTATCGTTTCTTACGTATCCTATTTCTCCAGCTGGACCACAGGCTACCTGACTGCAGGATTCACGATTGAGTCATCTTTGCATCCTATACTCATATAACAACTGCCAGTAGATGTCTTATACATATTTAAGGAGTGATTGAATGAATGAGTAGAATCTCAGATCTTAATATTCTGTGAAGATATACAGTGGCATCATAACTGGGTAAACTGAGTAAATCGCCAAAAGAAATTCTTGGTTTTATCTATATAGGAAAGACGTGTGTGACTCACACCCACACACATAAAAACTCATGTTTTTAATCAGGATTTCAGTGAGTTACTAAACGACTTTCCTTTGAGGGAAATAGCTTTCCCTCACTAGTTTCATATAACCCTTCTATCACAAAAATGTGGGTAATCTTGAGATACATTTATTATAAAAATATTTAGCACTACTGAAAGTTTATGAATGTCTGGAAGTGTACCAGGTGTTATACATCCATCATTTCTTCAGAATAATGCAGGAAACAGCATCGGGTTATTACTAATGAGTAAACTGAGGTTGTGAGGCTAAAGGACTCAGTGGTCATAGTAAGTGGGGGGACCAGGACTAAACTCAGGACCTAACTTCTAATTGGGTCAAATTGTGGACCTCTGTTTACAGTTTTATTTCAGTTTCATTTGTTTGCTTGTTTCCTCTTCCGGTATTCATTTTTCTTTTCGTAGTTACTGTATATAGTTTGATGGGAACAGGGGAGCTCTTTACCTGCTCACATTTACATGTTGTTTTTTCTCCAGAGAGTTGCAAATTTTAAACTATCATATGTTATATTACCTCCAACCAAACCGTGAGATTTATGGTTTATTTTAATTATTTGAGTTAATGAATATTGACCTGGAAGAAAAAAATCATTTTATGCTAGTCTTTAGCCATCTACAGAAATAGCTAAAGGTTCAATGACTCCATTGAACCTTTCAAAAAGTTCCTACTGGGACACATTGCTGGGAGTTTTGCATCTGCCCTCCA
The DNA here is from genome assembly GCF_000147115.1 of Myotis lucifugus. Taxonomy (NCBI): domain Eukaryota; kingdom Metazoa; phylum Chordata; class Mammalia; order Chiroptera; family Vespertilionidae; genus Myotis; species Myotis lucifugus. Next base: position 2,909 of record NW_005880176.1, on the reverse strand, counting down.
GCATTCCCTCCAATAGGTTTTAAATTAAGAAGCCAGGCAGTGCCCCTGCATCACCGATGCAAATCAGACATCTCCCCCCGTGTCAGCGTGAAAAATCTGCATCATTCATGGACAGGAGAAGGAAGCCTTTGCCCCTGCAATAGAACCACGTTTTCTGAATTAGATCCCTTGGCATACACTGTCCCATTATCTTTACATTCTTGCAACAACCCTTTAAAACACAAGCTATCGTGTCATTTTACCAGGTGAGGAAACTGTAGCTCAACAGAGTGATGATAGCTGGTAATTGACCTCAGGTCATATTTGGGGGGCAGAGTGAGCAACTGGACCAACGTGGGGCTGGTTACCAAAGGCAGGGTCTTTCCACCACTTTCATGTAAACACGAGAAAGTTATAACAAGGGTTGTACAAAAACACTGGGGGGAAACTCAACCAAATTCCAGTTGATTAAGAAATCAATTAAAATCATAGAGCCAGAAGGGATTTTAGCGATGATCTAGTGCCAGTGGTCGGCAAACTCATTAGTCAATAGAGCCAAATATCAACAGTACAACGATTGAAATTTTGAGAGCCAAATTTTTTAAACTTAACCTATATAGGTAGGTACATTGTTATTAACTTAATTAGGGTACTCCTAAGGCTTAGGAAGAGCCACACTCAAGGGGCCAAAGAGCCGCATGTGGCTTGCGAGCCGCAGTTTGCCGACCACTGATCTAATCCATACTCCTTATTGTATAAGGAGATGCAGGTGTATGGTGATCACCTGAGGCCACATGGCTACTTAGAGTCAGAGCTGAGACTCAGCCCCAGACCGAGCCCAGTGACTTTCCCACTAGAATAGTCATCCTGGAGCGGCCTCGCTAACTTCACTTGGCCAGGGTACCATGAATATTAATGATATTGACAAAAGAGAGCCATAGGGCTCTAGTCTAAGTGTGTATTCTGCTAAATAGCCTCCTGCCTCATTACTGCCATGCTTGTGAAATTCATCCAGGCATCTCCCCTTTCACATCTGTAATTCATCTGGAGATCCCTTGAGGGGCTGCACGGCCTGAGTGTAAATCAGCAGGCTGGTCAGGTGCGAGGTAGAGGACCACGTTTCACACGAGGCTCTGCCCTTCCATTTCCCTCCTGCAGGCATGGGTAACACTTCACTTTTCAGAAGCCACTAATTAGTACTGGATTAAAAGCACCACTATGTAAGCATTACTCACCCTACCTGTAAGACTTCAGCCACGTTTATCCTACTGATTGGAATAATGAGTGGCCCTCTGTGGACTGCCTCCTGCTGGAGAATAGTACACACTGGTACGATCCTTATAGTCTTTCAGACACTGCCTGCCCCTGGCCTTTGGGGAAGTCCAGGGCAATGGAACACTAGATTTCAAATACTTCAGACAGGAGAGACTGTGAAATAATTTCTGAGAAAGTGGACACATCGATAATATAATTATCACTAGAGGCCCTTTTCTGAAACCTGGGACAGTACCTGGCTCACAGTAGGTACTCAGTAAATATTGAATGGATCATGGCTCCGAAGCCTTAAATTCTAAGAATGATAAAGGAAAGCTGGGCCGTAACCAACCTGTAAGTCATTTGTTTGCCTTTGGTGTTTTTTGTTTTGTGTTGCTTTTGTATGATTATAAAAGGGCTTGCCTGAGAATATTTACCCAACAGAAGGGGCTGTGTGAGAAAGACGCAGGTTCTGGGAGGACCCATCACCGTTGAGTTCAGTAAATAACAGCCAGTTAAGAATGGGAGGACGCACTCCAAATTAGACACCATGCCAGGTCCCTGCAGCTAGCTATTACAGTTAGCCCTCGATAACGCTCAACTCTATTGGCCAATTACTGCAGTATGGTTATTTATACAGCACTGGACACATGAGAAGGTAGAGCGATAGGAAGGTAAGAAGGAATGGCGGTCAGCTTTACTTGGAGACGTGTGGCTGGGGGAGATGCCTGAGGAGGGTTCTGGTTGCCCATTGGGAACGTGTCAAATACGAAGGCGGGCAGGTACTGTTTGGAGTGGTCGGGCAGCTTCACTCTTTTGAACAACTCAATAAAAGAAGATAGTAATCGCTATCATTTCATGGGAACGCCAAGAACTGTCCCCAAGAACTGGGACTTCTATGTCTGTGATCTCACGTCTTACACACTTCCTGGATGCAGGATCCGTTTTCATCCTTTTCAAGAAGAGGAATGGTTAAATGACTCGGCCGTGGCTGCAGGGCTAATGAGATGGACAGGGGATAAGCAATGCCATAGCTCGGTGCTCTTCAGCAAATGTTCTGTAGATTCACAGGACTTTTGCAGGGGTGCACAGGTGAGGGTTGCTGAAACCTGCCCTTCAGTCCACAGACCTGGTCACCCAGAGTGGCTGCTCCCTGACCTAGTCTACATACAGACCTGCATGTACGACTTTATTTGAATAAGGGTACTGCTGCTTTAAAAAAAATAATAATTGAGCAAATTAGTTTCTGGGGGTTAAACTCTGCAATTTAGTCAACATGGTAGATAACTGAAGCTAAGCACAGCCTAAAATACTCAGATCAAAGAAAGAAACACATGCAGACCACACTTATTTCCGTCCTGAGCCCGGAACCCTGCTGTCCTCGCATGCAGTTCGGAGATGGGCAGACCTGAATGCGGAATGCCAGCAGCGTTAGCATTTCCTTCCAAAAGCACCAGCAGCTCCATGACCCCAGGCCTAGTTCACTTACAGCAAGCCAGCCCGGGATAGTCATTTCCCTGCAGAAAACCACGTTCCAAGGGCCTCCGACACTGTTACTGCCTCAGCAAGTCCCTCGCTGACAGCCAAGACGGACCCCCTGCTGTCGGCTGCAGTACAGAGAAAGCGGCTCTAATTAACTAGCGGCCTCATTTGTGATGCACTTGTAATTGGATCAA
>NW_005880175.1:0-6503 GCF_000147115.1 Myotis lucifugus | reverse complement strand
GGTGACCAGGCCAGCAGGGGGAGCAGTTGGAGGCGATTAGGCTGGCAGGGGGCAGTGATGGGACACTAGGCTGGCGGGGGGGGGGAGGGGACGGGACTTGGGGTGACCAGGCCAGCAGAGGGGGCATTAAGGGGTGACCAGGATGGCAGGAGGGGTAGTTAGGCACAATCAAGCAGGCAGGCAGGTGAGCGATTAGGAGCCAGTGGTCCAGGATTGTGAGAGGGATGTCTGACTGCTGGGGATCAAGCCTAAACCAGCAGTCGGACATCCTCTGAGGGGTCCCAGATTAGAGAGGGTGCAGGCTGGGCTGAGGGGACCACCCCCCCCCCCCTTCATGAATTTTGTGCACCAGGCCTCTAGTATCCAATATAATTCCATTTCTGGAAGAACTTTACGAAGGGCCCCTGATTTTTATTGAGAATTGGTTGGTAAGGGGACCCAAAACAATGCACTGGAAAATAATGGACTCTTTATTACTAAAACAAAATATAAATAATAGTCATTTAAAGTGTGGTGCTGAGTTTACTAGGATAAATAGGCCACAGAACAGAATAGATAGTTAAGAAATAAATTTAAATATGAATAAGAACAACAGGTCATTTTTTAAAAAAACTAAATTTCAATCTATTTCCTATGACTGACATCAAAATAAATTTCTCTTGGGTAAAATTTCAAATGTTCCAATTTGAGGTCTTGAGACTTCTACTTCAATAAGCCGGGCTCCTCCTTACATCTCTTGCTCATCTCTTTGCTTTTATTATTTGGGTGCAAGTCAGTCTCATCCAGCAGATTAAGTAGTTTTTAGGGCAATGGCCACGTGTAATTAATTTTCCTACAGCCCTGAGCACCTAGCACAGCGCTGTGCACACAGCACATACTCACTCTATACCGATGATGGCAAACCTTTTGAGCTCAGAGTGTCAAAATTTTGAAAATCCCTAACTTAACTCTGGTGCCGTGTCACATATAGAAATATTCATTTTTTTTTTAATATATTTGCAGCCATAGTAAAAAAAAGTTTATATTTTTGCTATTTATGTTATATATTTAAATGCCATTTAACAAAGAAAAATCAACCAAAAAATATGTATAAAATGAACAAAAACAGAAAAACAATGTACATTTAGGAAAAAATAGTAATAAAAACAATGATAATCAAATGGTATGAAAACTAGAAATTAGTGACTTTTTTGGTGCTGAAGTTTGTCTGCTAATTCTTTGATTGCAGGTTCATACTTGGTGCACTTCAAGGCCAATCAAGTGCCACTAACTTAATCTGTTAGCCCGTTTCTTTTGTTCGTTTTAATATTATTTAATGCTGAGAACAAAGTCTCACAAAAATATGTTGATGAAAAAATTGTTAGCAAAGCCATCGCTAGATTTTTTATGTCGCTAAAAGTGTCAGGTACTCTGTTCCAAGCACTCAAAATTTCTAGTTCATAGTTGCACTCTTCTTCATTATTCAAACGATTTCGTTCCAGATTTTCAAGTTTCGACCTTAAGTCAACAAACACATGAGTCCAAATGCTACCTTGAAAATCTGCAAGTTGCATCTCTAAATCGTCAATTTGCATCCATTGGAAATCCTTTAATTCCAAAGTATTGTAAACAACTACATCCGGTTACTTAATTATTTTAATGGTCTGTTCTAGGTTTCTAAATTGGTCGAATCTTTTGCTGAACTGTTCAAATAACGAGTTTACTATATTCTGGTACATAAGTATGGACTCCATTACACTCGTTGTAGTGGCCTTCTCGAAATACTTTTTTATCCGAGGAAAATACATATAAGTTTTAGTTTCAATATCTCGCTTGAAAATTTTAAGTTTACTTTCAAAAGATTTGATGTATCCAAACATAACGTCAATACTTTTGCCAAAACCTTGTAATTTTAAGTTCAGTTCATTCATATGAACAGAGAGATCTATAAAAAACATCAAATTGCTGACCCACTTATGATCATTCATCTGAGGAAAGTTTGCCAGATCCTTATTCTCAATAAATACCGTAATTCCTTCAAAGCACTCCACAAATCGCTCAAGTACTTTACCTCGACTCAGCCACCTCACATTATTGAACATCAGTAGTCCACTGTAGGTTGAATCAACTTCCTGTAAAAGTGCAGAAAATTCTCGCTTGTGAAGGGGTCGAGAAGCTATAAAATTCACAATTTTTGTTACAACTGACATTAAATCATTCAATTCTGAGAATCCCGATTTGGCACACAACACCTCCTGATGGATAATGCAATGAAAAGGTACAAGTGGATGTCTAATAGCTTCCATAAACAATTTCAGGAATCCCACATTTTTTCCCACCATATTTGGTGCCCCATCTGTCGTGACTGACACAATTTTAGAGATATCAATGTTTAGGTCACTGAATGTTTTTATAACAACCTTACATATTTCGTTTCCTGATGTACTTATTGGCACTGATTCTAACTTTATTAACTCTTCTCTCATTGTGAGACCATCAGAATATCTAGCAATAATGGCCAACTGAGCATTTGATGTGACATCAGTAGTTTCATCAAGAGAAATCAAAAAATATTTACAACTATTTAAGACTTTTTTAAATTGATGTTGTACGTTTTTGTTGAGATGTCTTATTCTGTCTTTCATAGTATTTCTACTGAGTGGTAACTCAGAAATTCTTTTAATAATATCATCTTTATTTTTCATATCGTGAAATAGAGCTGGTGCACATCTTAGAAATGTTTCCTTAATAAATTCTCCATCACTGAGGGCTTTTCCATGCTGAGCTATGGAGTGAGCAATACAGTAACTTGCTGATGTTAAATTTGTAGAGCATCTTACAAATTTAAGATGATGGAATTTGATTGACTTTTATAGAGGCATAGTTACCTAGAAATGTATTCCTTCCTTTCATCGATACTTTTTTTTAAGAGCTGACAATGATTAGTTTCAAAATGTCTTTACATTCCACATTCTGCTTACTACTGTTTCATTACACAGTATGCACAATGATCTGTTGTTACTGTCGACAATCCCGTACATCTCGGTCCATATGTCTTGAAAGGGTCGGCTACTGCTACTTCCACTTCCTTTATCATTCAATCTTGATTTTTTATTTTTTTGATTCTCCATCACAAGGCTGCAAAAATAAATAAATATAAATCACGGCGTTTTTTATAAAAGGTTGATAGTTTTCTTACCTATTAACTTTTTGCAGTGTTGTTGCACTGACTCCTGGTGCAAAAACAATTCAAAGATAGTATGTATAAACAGCAAATATATGGTGCTGTAATCAATTATCCGACATGCAGAATGTCTCATTGAGCACTGTTGCACTGTATATCTTTTTCTTCTAACCCTCCCACTCCTGTCTCCTAACGAACATGGCGATCAAGTGCATCCGTTTGCCAAATGCACCCGAACGCACAGGAAGCTTACCGAGGCACATGTTGACAATAACAAGACCGTTTCCAGAATTGGGCATTTTGTCACTCGAGTAAAAATAAAATGTCATGAGTAAAGATTAATCTCTTTATAGTGCAATTCTTAAACTTGTTATATTAATGTCAATATTGGAACAATGTATCTTGGATGTTTTCACTATGTATCTTTGCTACGCAACACCGATGTACATGTTTACACCTGGCTTTAGAATTGCATTATTGATCATGAGTAACGTGAGTAATAACATTACTCGAGTGATGCCCAACTCTGGTTGTTGTGAGAGACAAATATTTGAATAATGCAATTTTTTGTCTCTGTCGATGCGTGTCACCCAAAATGAGTTTGAGTGTCACCTCTGACACGCGTGTCATAGGTTCGCCATCACTGCTCTATACACATGTGGTGCTGATTATTGGTCCTGCCTCCATTGTATATGAGACTCAGTGACCCCAGTTGAAGCAATGACTTCCTGCTGCTGAGTGCCCTAGAACATCCAGCATGGAGGGCGTCATGTGAAGAGCAGCTTAGTGTGAAAACAGCCGACACCTGAAATTCAGAGTCTGCTTGAACAGCCTTTGAAATCCCTAAGCAAATAAATACACATGAATTTTTAATGTAATAATACTAACATGCAAATTAATTAGATCTGTGACTATCTTTTAGAATAATACAAGTATTCTAGAGACTGCAACTCCAAGTACACTGGAAAGAGAGGAAATATACCTTTCTCTACCCAGCATTTAAAAGAAAAAGTCCCTGGAATGTTTTTCAAACAGCCTCACATGAAAACAAAAGGCACAAAAACTGCATAGACTTCATTGTGCTAAACAGGAAAGAGTTGTTGTCTTGACATCTAGTCCATTTCTAACTAAGAGCTGCTTCCTGCTTCCACTTACAAAGGATGTGTTTTCAATACAAATACATTCCATTTGTCCTTAATGGACACAAGACATTCCTCACTTGTGAGAAAAACAAGAGCCAGAGACTTTGAATTGATAAAAGGGCTGATCAGACTGTCACAGGCAGTGAGGATAAAGAGATACACATAGCACCAGTATTCCAGTCCATATTTGCAAACACAGAGTCATGGATAAACCTAATTTGACCTTGCCTTTTTATTTTTCTCAAGAAAAAAAAGGATTTTAAGTATAATAATATTACCAAAACTGTACTAACATAGTATGATATCACAGAAGCTGTAGGAAATATTAAAAATCTGCAAATAACAGGATTGCTTCTATTATATTCGAAAAAATTTTTTTTTCCTCTGGCTCTATTTTTGTTCATCAGTTTATGTTGGTCAATATCTTCCACAAATAAGTAAGATCATGTGATATTTATCTTTCTCCAACTGGCTTATTTCGCTTAGCATGATCTCTCCAGGTCCATCCAACTATTGCAAATGGTAAGATCCCCGGCCAGGCCAAAGGACCCCATCTGTGCACGAATACCTGGACTGAGCCTCTAGTAAATTCATAATTCTTTACCCCTTTTGGCCCCGTGTGTTCCTCCTTCAGCAACCCTATCACTAGCAACAAACCACTAGCCCTGGCCACTGTGGCTCAGTTGGTCAGGTATTATCCTGTGTAGCAAAAGGTTGCAGGTTCAATTCCAGATCAGTACACTTGCCCAGGATGTGCGCTTGATCCGTGGTCTGGGGCGTGTGGAAGGTTGTTTTGCTTTACATCGATGTTTCTTTCTTTCTCCGTCTCCCTTCCTCTCTCTCTAAAAATCAAAAACAAACAAGCAAGCAAACAAAAACATTAAATATCCTTAAACTGTGTTTACTGCTGTGTAAAATGCAAATAATATCTACATTATATACATGTGCTGAAGAATAAATTGAATTTAGTTAATAACACCCATAAAGAGTTTAGTACCACAGCAGTGTTTGGTGACTGTGACAACAGGGACCCAGCACATGTGGGGTTTGGACCTACACACTGCACAGCAGAAGGACATGGCAAACCATTGCTGTGTTTTTCTATTCTTTTTTCCCCTCTCTTCCTTTTTCACTTTACTGAGCTGAATAAAATGAATGCTTTTGTGCAAGTATTCAAGAAGAAACTGACCGCACATCAAAACAAGACATGCTGATAACAATCGGTGACTAGAATGCACAAGTAGGAAATCAAATGTCAGAATCAAATGTCATTGGTAAATTTGGACTGGTGGTCAGACACAAAGCAGGAAAATAGCTCATGAAGTTCTGAGACAAACAACTTGTCCATCACAAACACGCTCTTCACAAAACCAAAAAGACAAGCATCTACAAGGACATCAGCAGATGGCTAATAAAGAAGAAAAATGACTATGTAATTGGAAGTAGAAGACGTATTTCCTTAAAAAATTACACTTCCAGGTAATTTTTTAAAGAAATAACAGTGGATTATTGAGGCATTCTGTCTCTAACTAACTCTCAAGTAGTTCAGATAGAGAAAGAAACTTTGTGGTAAAATAACATTAAGGGAATTTTGTATTTTTGGCCATCTCTGTGAGGAATGGGTATTTATTCTTCTTTCAAGGTTTGGTAGAAATCACCAGTGAAGCCATTTGGGCCTGAGCTTTTCTTGGTGGTAGTTTCCAACATCTTTACTTGTTATAAATCTATTCAGATGAGCTATTTCTTCTTGAGAGAGATTCAGTGGTTTATGTCTTTCTAGAAATTTGTCTATTTTTTAACGTAATTTGTTGGCATACCGTTGTTCATGGTATTGCCTTATAATCTTTCTTATTTCTGTAACATCAATAGTACTGTCCTCTTTTTCATTCCTGATTTTAGTAATTTGAGTCTCCTGTCTTTCTTTATGGCCACTTTAGCTAAAAGCATGCCAAAATTGCTGGTGTTTTCAAAGAACCAGCTTTTACTTTCACTGATTTTTTTCTGTATTTTCCCATTATCTATTTCATTAATATCATTTACATAAATATCTATTTTTTTCCTTTTGCTTGCTTTGGATTTAGTTTGTTCTTATTTTACAGTGAAATGATATTAAGATGAAAGGATATTAATTGAGATCTGTTGTTTTCTTAGTGGTGCTCCAGGGCATATATATATGTATGTATATGTATATGTATATG
>NW_005880174.1:0-6503 GCF_000147115.1 Myotis lucifugus | reverse complement strand
AGAGAACCATCTTTGGTGGAATTAGTGAAACTAATGTCATGTAATAACTATCACCACTTTCAACATGTTAATAGTTGTATTCAATTCTGGATTATCCACACTAATGGAGGGGATTAGCTATATGGATATACTGTTAATCCATAACTGTGTATAATCCAAAAGGAATTTACATTTGGTTCCTGAATTCAGTGTATTTACCTTTCCATTTCTGTTTTCTAAAGCAAATGTTACATTGCCTCAACAGTTTAAATGGGTGCTAAGCTAGAAATCAGGCCTGGCTAGATGACTGTAGACTCCCTCCAGAGGGCGGGCAATCAGCATGTGTATTACTTGCTGTGATAAATGACAAATCAGTGGTGTTGGGAGTACTGGGTTACCTCTAATTCACTCCTTTGCAGTCCTCTGATTGATTACCCAAGGTTGAAATACCTTGACTGCTGGAATCAGTCTACTGCTATTTCTGGAACACGCTAAAGAGCTCACTGTTCATTACAATACAATTATAACAACTTATGTGGGTTTTTTAAAAAAAAAGGTTGTTTCCTTTTTGGAAGTATAGTACAAAGGCTATCTCTTCTTGTTAAATTTTCAATGGTAAATAGAAGAAATATTCAGTATTTATTTATTATTTTGCCCATAAGGCAAGCGGCTGGGCTGATATTTGTTTGCTATTTCACTGGAGCAGGTTGCTGGCGTGGTCCTGGCGTCCGATGTGCTTTCTGACTAAAGTGTTCTTATCATGTGCAAGTAAAGCTGCATCGGCAGAACAGAATAAAACAAACCCAATCAAGGCTTTTTATCTAACTTGTATTTATAGCTATGTCATTAACATGATGCATTAAATGAGCTTGTTTATATAGTAAATCCTATAGTTTTTGCTCATAAATGTTTTTAAAACTCTAGCTATAATTCTACACTGAGCGTCATCTTTTCAGTTTAGAGTATTAATTAGAATAAAGTATATTGAGCTTCAGAAAATCCTTTTTGTAACATGAAAAAAGTCACATGAGAATGTATCTTAAAACAACAAAAGACATTTCATATAGGAGAACCAAAAATTCTCAGAAGGTTAGAGTTCACTCTGTTTTACAAAACGGGACTTTTTTGTTTGTGTTCTGGCACATTTGACTATTAACCCAACTGATTCATTTTGATTTTCAAAGTAGACTTGAGGACAAGTTGAGCAGAAGTTCATTTCTGTTGGAGAGACTCTGGATGTGCTGAGCAAACTGCTCGCCACTGCTCTCTTGCCCTGAGGAAGGCAGCCTACAGGGCGGGGGAAGGAGAGGTGGCAGTTCCACGGGGCAGGGCAGGCACAGGGCAGAAGTGAGGCCTCCTGGGCCAAGGTTGATCAATAGTGGTGCTCCCTGCATCCAGCCCAGGCTTTCCCTCCCTCCTCACACACTCTGAGGCCTTGAGGTTCAGGAAGATGAGAACCCATCTAGATTCTAGAGCAAAGGAGGAACCAACAGCCCTGAATGAAAGTGCAGATTAGCATAGCTTTCTCTAAGTGAAACAGATCTAAAGATGTTTCTATTGTTTAAAAATCCCAGTGTGCTAAATTATCAGAATTAAAAGAGTAGACTTCTATTAGATCTTGGTGAAGGTGACTTTTACTGATGGTCTAGTGCAGTGATGGCGAACCTATGACACGCGTGTCAGAGGTGACACATGAACTCATTTTTTGGTTGATTTTTCTTTGTTAAATGGCATTTAAATATATAAAATAAATATCAAAAATATAAGTCTTTGTTTTACTATGGTTGCAAATATCAAAAAATTTCTATATGTGACACGGCACCAGAGTTAAGTTAGGGTTTTTCAAAATGCTGACACGCCGAGCTCAAAAGGTTCGCCATCACTGGTCTAGTGTCTGCTTTTCATTGCTTTGGGTGGTAGGAGGGTACAAGAAAGTATAGCACATGGATTTTGAATTCAAGTGCCTTATTGAATTTGAACTCGCTATGAATCATTAAAGAAATCAAAGGGTAGTATAGTAGCTAGAAATAGGGGGTCAGAGCCAGACAGCCCCAGGTCTGAGTCTTAGCAGTACCAATTGCTAGGTCAAGTGATTATTTCATCCTCTGAGTTATCTTCACTTTACTCAATTATGAAATAAGGATAATAATACAATCTTCTTCACAGGATTGTTATGATAAGTAAGTCAATGAACTATGTCCTATGTAAGAATTCACTGTATGCTAGCTGTTAATAATAGCAATAAGGCTTATAAAAAGTAATTATAATAATTAAATAACAGATGGGAAATGACAATCAAAAGGTGGAGGCTGATTTGAGGGAGAGGAAGGACGTGGATAACTAGCCTCCTCCTTCTTATTCCTTCCTTTCCCTTTTCTAGAGCCCAGGACCCTTGTGACAAAGTCTAAAAGAAATGCATCCAGAATGCAAATTATAGGTCGGCTTCCTCTGAGGCTCACCAAATCCAACCTCTGGGCTAGAGATCTCCTTCCATGGTTAGTTCCTTACCCTGGAAGCGTTCCTCTTAGGAGCAGTAGGTCCTGTAAATTGCCTCTTCCCTATCCCTCAGTAAGAATTATCAGTAAGAACTCTCACGTGATAAGGTTATGGCCTGTAGAAGCAAGGCCACATAGGAGCAAAGGCTGGGAATGGAAAAACATACTAATCAGGCCTTCACCTCACACATTCACGTATGCTAGCAGGTATCTGGAACACAATAAGTGCTCATCAATATTATCCATCATAGATTCTTAGTACTTCACGTAGCATCTTATTTAATCCTCTCAACAGGCGTTACTGGCAAAGATCACAGAGTGAGTGGTAATGTCAAGTGCAAACTGAGCAACCCCCACAACTCCAAGTTCGTACTTTTATGCTCTGCTTAGATTTGCCATCGTAGCATATATGATTTCTTCTCAAAAAACCCTGTAAGGTGGGAAGTAGGTATATTCTCCTAATTTTTCAGGTAAGGAGACCAAGGATTGTTAAGTAATATTCCTAAAGTGAAAATACTGGTAAATGGCTTAACCAGAATTCTGCTTCTAACCCAGTGCTGTTCACATTCTGTGGACTCATTCTTGTTATACATACGCAGTAAGATTTTCAGAGCCTGATAATCCAACTCATACAGGTAATAGATACATAATAACACAAATACATTTTTTCTGATAACTCCGGGCATTGAGAGTAAGGACAACCTGAACTGAAATTCCCATAAAAATTACGTGTGCTTTTTGCTTCATTCAGTGACACTGCATCACACAAATGTAAACAAATATTTAATTAGAAAGGCAAAACATGACTTCCACTAGGATGCTTAAATAGGGAAATATAGAGTCATTTTGACTAGATCTCTGTAAACACAAGGAATTTTACTAAACTTATTTGATTACTGGGCTTCCATTTCAAAACCAAATGGTGACTGATTAGCAACATCAGCCAAATGATTCCAATACTATCCAGCCCAGCAGGTCACCCACAGTTTGGTTTCCTTCCAATATTTAGATTCACTCCAGTTTTCATATTTAGTTACCAAATGTGGGCCAAATGGCACTCTAAGTTCCCTAGATGTACCTTTTATTGACTGGACCAGAGCTGCAAGCATGGGAGAACAGTGGATCGGAATGTAGCTGATTTTGTGATACCACACAGCTTTCCCTGCCAGAAATATTTCCATATGAAGGAACTCAAAGTCTTCTTTAACTTTGACCTCTGCTGTTGCCAAGTGTGAATTGGTGGGAACTCACTGTTTCTTCCTGCACCATTTATTTAACAATATCTATTGAGTACCTCCTAGTTGCCATGCACTGTGCTAAGTGTAGCACTTTGCCCATATCCTAGAAACATAAATGTTTTTGCTTTGGTTTTTTTTTTAATATATTTTATTGATTTTTTACAGAGAGGAAGGGAGAGAGATAGAGAGTTAGAAACATCGATGAGAGAGAAACATCGATCAGCTGCCTCCTGCACATCTCCTACTGGGGATATGCCCGCAACCCAGGTACATGCCCTTGACCGGAATCGAACCCGGGACCTTTCAGTCCGCAGGCCGACGCTCTATCCACTGAGCCAAACCGGTTTCGGCTTTGCTTTGGTTTTTATTTGGAGAGATATGCTGATAATTTTTGTATCTACCCATGAGAATATTCCATAATAATTATTAAATTTGGAATCAAATTTCCGTTTTAAAAGTCCCTACGTCGCTTAATGGAAAAAGAAGGCCCTTTGCCTGTACAGTGCTCCCAGGCACCACTCCAGGGCACTGATTCCTTACTGAGAGCCCAATATTACCAACAAATCACTGAGATGCCTTATGGCAGCCTAAGCTATTTTTCCTGGAGTTCCTCCATCCAACTACTGTCCATAGCTGGCTCTGATTAGCTTGTGAGATCACAGACAGAGGTTTCAGGTGGTGAGCGCTGTTCCCCGGGTAAACAGCTATCAGAGAATGGCCAGTAGGTACAGGCGAGGGGTGCGTGTCAGTGGATTTCTCATTCCTTCCAGCCAGGGAAGAGCTCTCGGCACACCAGGTCAAAACACAGCACGCTCCACATTTGTTCCTTTACTGCTTCCTACAGCAAGGTGAATTTTGCTGCTTTTTAGAGCAAATAGAATAAGGATGTTGCACTGGATTTCATCACACCGTTGAAAAGCAAACTGTGAGACCTTTATACCGTGAAGTGAGTGTCCACATCAGGGTCCTCAGAAAAATACTGCTTTGTTAAGAAAGAGAAGACCCAACTGCTACATTCAGGTAGGAAAATACCCATGCTCTTCAGGAGATAATCACTTATGCTTTTCATTACTCAAATGAAGTCTTGAAGCATTTTCATAAATTTGAAAAAAAATTGAGAACAAAATGTAAGTGAGAGGAGAGGAATCAGGCTGAAAAATCCCACATTTACAATTTATTTTAGCTTAGATACATCACTAATTCATCATTACAGTTTATTTGAATAGGGCATGATTATGGACAAAAAGACACCCCAAATATAATTATGTTGTATCTAGAGTTTTACATTTGATAAACAGATCCATTTTAGAACAATCTGTGAGTGGAGAATGATTTGCTATAAACAAACTCTCCCAGATGCTGAGCCACAAGCTACATTAACACCAGGTTGATGCCCAATAATGGTGCCTGGAGGAGCACGGGGCCCTCTGGGTGACCAGTGCTGACTCTGCCGACCAGGCCCCTGCGCAGTGGGCAGGCAGGGAGGCGGTGGCCTTAGCACAGGGGAAACTGCTAAGAAGAAACTGACAACATGGCTGCTTTTTTGTGGTCCAGAAACACTTGATTTCCCCCTAAGTTTCTTAATTAACCACATTTCTTTATCTTAATGAAAAGAAAGAGACCTCAATGTTAATGCTGTTTCTTAGAGCCATTCACACTCCATTGGGCTTAATTTTCCTTATCCATAAAATAGAGATAAAACCACTCATAGGGACAATGGGAGGATTTGAAATATCAAGTGTGTGTGAGCAGTTACCAGACAATGGGATTAGAGGGAGGTGTCTGCAGAAGTCATCAATTATTTTTTCATTAGATAGATCTGTATTACTTGTGGAAAAAACACACTGCATTACTTTTGCAATTTACAGAATTACATGAATTTTCTAAAAAAATTAAATAGGAAAAAAACATGTAAGGCATGTTGCACAGTGTCTGGCATGTAGTAGATATTCTGTAAATGGTAGCGATTACCATCACTTCAAAGTCTCCATTCAGAAAGCAAAAATCTAGGGTTCCTGGCACAGCTGAATGGAAGGCTGAAGTCTATTTTCTGTAAATGATAATAGAGAGGCAACTTGGCTGCTGCCTTGGGTATTGTTGAAAGATAACTATAGGAATGGATTCATATACATAATTCACTTTTCTGCCCGCAAGAATCATAAACTGGAAAGAAATAATTTATGTGCTGAACAGTTTCCAGGCAGTGTTTCACATAGTAATGCAGGAAAAATTTGAACTTAACTCAATACATCATTCATGAACGTTGACATGCCCTTGAAGCTGGCTTTTACACTATCTGAAAACAGAGCCACATACTCACTCTCTATCTAACTCAACTTCATCTTCTTGAAAGAGATGATCACAAAATGTGGTCCTTTTATTCACCTTATGTTGACTCTACACAATAGATCTAAGTTTAAATATTTGTTAATTGCCTCTGAAGAAAATAATCACTAAGCTTTGTGATATCATATAAGATCCAATTGGTTTCTATTAGATTATTAAGCTCCCAGGATAAAGTGTTTAGAATTATATTTAGTGATATTATCCAAACTCAGATGAAAAAAAATCCCTATCTTTAAAGATGCTATCAATGATACATTTGCTATCTATTTATTGATCCTTAAATTATAATCACAGAGCATATGTAGAGGACTCATTATTCCTTTCTTGAACTGAACATCTTTAAAAACTAAATGGAGGAGAAAGAGGCTTTTGCAATTTCCTAAAGGTTTAGTTTCATGTTTGGGGGAGAGAATGATTATGTTCATATGTAATGCAGATAAAAATG
>NW_005880173.1:0-6503 GCF_000147115.1 Myotis lucifugus | reverse complement strand
TAGCTTAGTACTCATCTCATGACTACTAAATAGCAAACCAAACAGTTGGTTTTTAAATCTCAAAAATCTCTCCATTTCATCTCCCATGTTGTTGCTACATAGAATCTTCCTAAAATGTAATGTCTTCATGGAAGTTGATGCTCAGAAATTAAGTAAATTTCCTTGCAACCAGTAAGAAGTTTAGGCTCAAGTAAACCTCACTCTCTTGCACTAACCCATAATCTCTAACCGAGACCCGTCCTCTGGGTACCACTTTATAATCTGTGGATAGCCTTTCTATGATGGTTAGAGGATGCCACAATTAGAACGGAAATGTGGCTTTTCCCTAAAGGGCAGTTATCTCAAAAGTTTTAATACCACAGACAAATCCTTCAGATGGGGGGTATGAATAGGGAGTTAAAATTCTCTAGTCAACCATTTGTTTCCAAAAGTCCACCTATGTATAACTTTCTAGAAGACGAGTTTATTAAACACAGAACCCCAATCTTTGAAGACCAGTTGTAGCCCCCTAAGCATTTCTTGCCTCTAGTAATTGATCTGTCACTGGGACATTAATTTTGTTCCGAATACCCATTTAAAGCAGGCCTCGTGTAGACTGACTATACAGTTCACACTGCAAACCCACGAGTTAGAAGCAAAAGGTAAGTACAAAGAACTTTAATTTTTTTTAATTCAACATCTGTAGGCTCAAATTAAATTACAGCTTACAATAAAAGTCTGACAACGCTATTCTGCATAATTAATCTGAACTTCAGCACTCTTAAGCTTGCTAATGCAGAGCTGCCAATAGTAATGAATTGAAACTGAGTGCATGATACATATTTTTTTCAAATTACAGCAATTGAAATATGCATAAAATGTACAAAAATCACACCTGGAGTGACTAGGTAATTTATTCCAGTAATTATTTCAGTAATGTTCTTTTTTTTTTTTTTACCAAATATTTCATTCAGAGCTACATCCATTATTTTCCAACAAATTAAAAATAATAGAGCTAATAAATCACCTAAACTAAGAAACTTAGCATTGTATAGAAAGGGTTATGGCCTCAAGTTCAGATGATTGTTGGTTCTCTCTTTTTATCTGCGCATCATTGATGACTTGCAAGTAAATTAGAGAGAAGAATCTTAGATAATCGTCAAGTCCCCTCCCTTAATGCTTTTATACTCTCAGAGAAAACCACCAGACAAGTTAGTAAATGTGAAGATTCTCAGCTAAAGGGATGGGAGATAGCATTGTAGTGTTGTACAGATTAACTTGATTTTTTTAACTAGCATGGCTGGGCCCTGGCTGGGTAACTCAGTTGATTAGTATCATCCTGATATGCCAGCATTGTGGGTTTGATCTCTGGTCAGGACACATATAAGAGACAACCAATGAATGAATGAGTCCTAGCTCCCAGTCAGTAATGCGGTCATCAGGGTAAGTAACCAATACCCTA
Organism: Myotis lucifugus; assembly: GCF_000147115.1. NCBI lineage: Eukaryota > Metazoa > Chordata > Mammalia > Chiroptera > Vespertilionidae > Myotis > Myotis lucifugus. The sequence goes on along the minus strand of NW_005880173.1, from coordinate 5,062 downwards.
TATTGTACTGTGTTGCCATTGTTTTGGGGATATTGTATTTTCACATCCCATGTCTACAAAACACTCATTTCCTGTTTCTGGTGAGAAGAGGAAAGCCCAGCATGAAGGCTGCAAGCCTTAATTACCTAAATTACATGAGCTACTCAGCACTTTCTTATAAAGTAGGTTCTGCACTGGATGATTTTGCCCAGCTGTAGGTTAATGTAAATGGTGTGAGCAATAAGGTAGGCTATGCTAAGCTATGATGTTTGGTATGTTAAGTGTATTAAATGCATTTTGACAATATTTTCCACTTTACAATGGGTTTAATCCAATTGTAAGCCAAGAAGCATCTGTATAGTAAAATTGAAGCAGGAATTTTGGGGTAACATAGGCAGACTTAGGGATTTTTAGAATTGGGGTCCATGGAAAAGCACGGGGCTGCAGACTGGGAGAAGGTGCATTTCCATAACACAAGGAAGCCAGGTGCACTTACATCTCCATAAGACAAGGGAGCAGCAACAGTGGCATTTACATAAGAAAAGGGAACTGGAAGTAGCCAGGAAAGGTCTATATTTACAAAATAAAGAGAAGGAAGCCCTTCATTCAGATGGAAAAGAAGAAAGCCCAGAGGGATGGGAGGACTATGAGGAAGGAGGGCCTTAGGAGTCACTATAGTAACCAATTCGAAAGGGAATATTGACCAATCAGAGGGGATATCAGGACACAGGAACAGCAGCCTTTATAAGCCATGGGGAAAAAGAACTTAGTGGGACCCTTTCCCCCTTCCTACTTGGGAGTCCATTCTGTGGGACTCTTCCCCCTCCCTACGTGGGAGTCTGTACTTGTTCTTCAATAAATCTCCATCTTTGCTGTACCACTTTCTGTTCCTGGATTCATTCTTCAATTCCGGCGGACAAAGAATCCGGGTTTCAGTCCAAAAATTCGGTATCAAAATGATAGTGGCAACATCTAGGTAGGTATACTGGTGTTGACTCTAAACTTGTCTGTAATTTTGAAAATTTTTCATAATAAGGTATTGGAAGGGGAATGAGTTTAATAAAAAGTAGCCCAAACAAGATGACATTGTGTTTGCATCTTGAAAACTTCACTAATTAGAAACAAAAGCAAAACTTGGCTTCATAGATAAACAGAGTTTAAAGTTGGAAGAGGAAAAAAAAAAGTGTATTTTTTAAGTGCTCTGTAAAAGCAACTCATTTCTCAACTGTTGGTATCCGAATATGCTCACTCCCTTCTGAACACTATGAAAAACAGGAGTTTCACACATTAAAATGAGGAAAATCATTTTCCTCCCACAGAAGACAAACTAATTGGGGTAAAAAAAATTACCATTTACTTCTTATTAATAAAACCTTAATGAATTATCCATAAATAAAATGTAGATTAGACTCAGATGATAATTCCAGATTTCAGAAATTAAATTCTGGGACAAGGAACTTTCACTTCACACTGATCTGAGAAGGTATTTTCAAAGAAACAAATGTGGTAAAGAATACTAGTATACAAAACAGCTGATGTGTCTAGAGCAAGCACGTCAAACTCAAGGCCCACGGGCTGCCTGCCTCCTTTATTTGGCCCATGTTAGCCGTTGAGTTTGACATATTTGGTCTAGGTTAGCCATTCCTTTCTTCCTGGTTTTCACTCCCATCTTCTAATGGGCTGCCTCCTAGGACAGGATGGCAGGTGTGTGCTCCCTTGCTTGCCTTTGCAATTCCTACCTGAACATTCCCTAACATACCCTGCTTCTTTGGAGACCCAGAATTTCCTGGAACATCTCAAGAACTCCTCCGACACTCAGAAAAGACCCCCAGTACTTTCCTGGGGAATCCTTCGCGTGAACCCTGAGCACGTAACACACTAAAGATTGGGCTTCATTCTTTTGAATGGACCTGTATGTTTCCGTGGCTGCTGCTCACCAACAAGACAAATGGACAATAGCTCATTTTCAGGTAAGACTGAATGCTTTCTTTTAAATGAGGGTTGAAATCACAGGTAGAGAAGAGAAACAGAGCTGCTGAAGATTTATTGTTTCAGAAGAAGATGGTATTTTCATACTTTTGAGTTATTTTAGTTCATGTTTATCCTGACCTACTATCCCATAGTGAAAAATCAGAGCTTCTTTTTTAGGATAATTCACTTTATTAACCCCATTCTTCAACTAAGAAAAAAACAAAATCTTAGTATCCATTTGCTTTGTGTTGGCTGTTTTTTTTTTCTCCAGACCTACATGTAATTCAGCATTACACTGATCTGTTACTTCTAAATTCAGTTTCTTATTCAACAAATATTTATCAAATGCTCATGTGTCAGGTATCCTATAATCACCGGAATACACATAATATAAATTTAAGTAAAATAATATCCCTGACCTTTCATTCATTAAAGGAGGAAGATATGTAAATAAATAATTTCAGTGTAAAATGAGGCAAGTATTACCCTTCTAGTATGTTTCAAATTCTAATTGTATTTTAAACAGTTCCCATTACCGAGGCCATCAACAAACACATTGTAACATTTTTTGATGGTATCTCTTGATCTCCCCAGAGTTATAAGGGCAGAAATGAAGTTAGATCAACCTGGATAATTATACTGCTGTTCACTAAAAGCAAATACTAGTGCTTTTCAGGTTTGGTTTTTTGTATTGTGATTTCTGGTACTGAGTTCTGAAAACCCTTGGAATTTCCTAAGTAATGAAGCCACAAAGGTTTATTGTTATGTTAATAAGGTGGTTTAGGGACCACACCTAAGGATGGGGGTTGATTCTCAGTGAAAACAACCATGTGATTATTATTTTTAAAATATATTTTCATTGCCGAAATCGGTTTGGCTCAGTGGATAGAGTGTCGGCCTGCGGACTGAAAGGTCCCAGGTTCGATTCCAGTCAAGGGCATGTACCTGATGTTTCTCTCTCATCGATGTTTCTAACTCTCTATCTCTCTCCTTTCCTCTCTGTGAAAAATCAATAAAATATATTTAAAAATATATATATTTTCATTGATTTCTAAGTGAAGAAGGGAGAGATAGAAACAAAAATGAGAGAGAATAATTGATCAGCTGCCTCCTGCACGCCCCCTACTGGGGATCAAGCCCACAACCCGGGCATGTGCCTGACCAGGAATCCAACCAGGGTCCTCTAGGTGCATAGGATGATGCTCAACCAACTGAGCCACACCAACCAGGGCTCAAAAAGTTTTTAAAGATGAAATGCATTGTGTCCTCCTGACCATGTATCAGTTTACCCTTGTAAGTTTGAATGCAGGTTTAATTTTCTCCCCTTTAAAAATGTTGCCTATCAGGCAATGGTGCAAAGTTTACTCATTTTTGTTTTTGTCCAAAATGGGGGTTACATGGGTTGTGATCAGAATTTAAGTAAGAGCAATAATTTTTTTTTCAGATATGTGTCAGTATTTAATAGACTGCATTAATTTAAATAATAACATTGTAAGTTATGGCCAAAAAGTCTGAAAGGCACTAGTTTAATGTATTGCAATATTTAATGTCAATAAGTGACACCATATAATTCATGAAGCAAGCCCAACAATGTAAAAAGCTGTGTTTTTCTCCCTTCCCACTTCACATGAGTGAAGTAACTCCCTGAAGGTCAAAGTCTAACCTGTTACTATGTGCAGTCCTTTTCTTTCGAACCATCAGTATAAATAAATTTTCAAATTGTCATTCATGTTTGAACTTCATTACTTCTGAAGGCTAGAACCCTTGTAAAGTAGAAGTCATCAAGCCAGTACAAAGCAGTGCAAAGGCTGGAGGCTGCAGGACCTAAACTGTTATTGCTCTAGGTCAGGTCTGCCTTTGCCTTAGGGCACGTCTTGCAATAGCTTCTGGAACACGGGCTCCCATTCTATTAATCTGAAAATCAAGCCTTTCTATATCTGAGGTTGCATTTTCTCCAAGGTGCTGCAGGCAGACAAGGGCAGAGCAAGGACGATGGGCCAGGTACAGAGGTCACCAGGATGAAAAGCCCCAGGAGCCTAGCAAGAGACAATCAATTATAGGGTGGAGCCTGGCCCCCAGGGTGCCTTTTCCTCCTCTAACATAAGCTGGTCATATGGTTTGGACCCCCTAACCTTTTCTCTCTAGAAATAACACCTAGGCCTCAGTTTTATTTCTGCTCCAGGTCCAGATAAGCAACAACCAGCGATAGCTGACCGAAGGACCAACTGCATTGCATAATGACCCCCTGCCCTGATGCCAGCTGTTGGGGTCCATCCACAGCAGGTCCAGGGGTTCCCAAAGGTGTGGATGGAGTTGGCGAAGAAGGAATGACACAGAGACAGCGTTCAGTTGATCAGCAGCCTAGGCAGGTTCTCTAGCCAGGTTCTCCAGCCAGGTTCTGTCTTTATTCTCCTGTTACATCTGTATTTATACCAGTTGATTTTAATCCTATCCATTCTATTCCAAAGGTTAGGGCGTTTGTTATCTCTATTCCAAGGTCACTACTCTATTGTTCTGTTAAGCTACAAGGAAATAACTGAAGGAGATTATACTAAGTAAAGATTATGTAGCTTAAGTGTGATTGTTCGTAGTTAAAGTGATTAATTACCCTCCTGGCACTTAGTTAAGGGGTTTTATTCCCTTCCTTAGTCCTGTTAATCCCTAACTCCAGGGAAAAAATCCCCACCTGGGGAAACAACCTTTCTCGGAGAGGTGACCTTGGTTAAAACACATAGTGCTAAGAAGGGGAGCAAACATATTAAGAACAGTATGCCATATATGCCAGGTCTCTTGAAACATATGCTGTGCAGATGTTTCTTCCCTGCAGCGACTGTGTCAAGCAGCAAGGATGGACCGGCTTCCGGCAGCCAGCCAATCAATCAATGGAGACCACAACCCTGAAAGGATACACCTGGAAAACTGCTGAATATTCTATGAAGAACCTTCCCTGGGACTGCCCCTAAATTCTCTACCCTTAAAACCCTTAGGATGGAGGACCCAGTGGGCTCTCCCTCCCCAGAGTATGCTTGTGCCTTTCCCTCCCCCCCCCCTCATTACCACTGGCTTCCTCATTTTCCTCACTCCCAAAGCTCCAAGGGCCCTTCCTTCACCC
>NW_005880172.1:0-6503 GCF_000147115.1 Myotis lucifugus | reverse complement strand
TCTTTATATAAAACCAGTGAAAGAACTACACGTATTTGGAGCTAGTTTACTGTAACAAAAAGAGAACTAGGTCTTTGGAAAGACCTCAACATTTTTGCAGTTGGCAAAAATTGGTGCAATTTTTCTCTGTTAAGTGAGCTTAAGGTGGCTTTCTTAGTTACTGTCTTTATAAAAGGTCTTAGAGGCCCCTTTGAATTCTCTCTGTTCTTTCGACATGCATTTAAGGATCCCTAATTTTGTCTCTTCTTCCCCAGTCTTTCTAAGTGTCATTTAGATTCTTCAGAATTATCCTTCACAGCTGAAGGGTAAAATTGAAGCATCTCACAAATAGACTTTCCCTAGACTGGCCTTTCTCTCTCCATCCTTTTCCTTCTATCATGAATTGAAAATGTTAGTTCAAAGACTTTCTTCTTTAAATTATGTTCTAACTGCTTCACTTAAATTTCTGTACTAATACCATGTTGCTCTTAGAAGCAGACTACAGTGTCTTTTAAAGAATCATAAATGCCTGAGCTTTTGAGACTGTTTTTATTTCAATAAAATTACTAGTAAAAGCAAAATCATTGGAATGCAAATTGCACACATTATGATAGCTTACCTCCCCCCAAAAAGCATGTAGCAGCTAAAAATGATATTATCATACATTACTATAATATCATTATCACAAAAAATTTAACATTGGCAAATCATATTTTCTAATATACAGTCCATATTCAAATTTTCTTAATTGTCCCTAGAATATTCTTTATATTGTTTTTTTTTTAAATATCCTCATGCAATAAAAGATCAGTCATTGACTTTGGTTGTCTTGGAATGGATACAATTAAAAACTCACAGGGTGATAGAGATGACTGGTTTCTCACCTTCCTATTGAAAGCCAGGGAGGTAGAAGCCTACTGTGTGGTACTTAGGCTTTTTAAAAAATCTTTATTGTTCAGATTATTACAGTTGTTCCTCTTTTTTCCCTCCATAGCTCCCCTCCACCCGGTTCCCACCCCACCCTCTGCCCTTACCACCCCCCACCCCCCGCACTGTCCTCATCCATAGGTGCACGATTTTTGTCCAGTCTCTTCCCTCACCCCCTACATCCCTTTCCCCACCAAGAATAGTCAGTTCATTCCCTTTCTATGTCCCTGATTCTATTATATTCACCAGTTTATTCTGTTCATCAGATTATTTATTCACTTGATTTTTAGATTCACTTGTTGATAGATATGTATTTGTTGTTCATAATTTTTATCTTTACCTTTTTCTTCTTCTTCCTCTTCTTAAAGAATACTTTTCACCATTTCATATAATACTGGTTTGGTGGTGATAAACTCCTTTAGCTTTTTCTTATCTGTGAAGCTCTTTATCTGACCTTCAATTCCGAATGATAGCTTTGCTGGGTAAAGTAATCTTGGTTGTAAGTTCTTGCTATTCATCACTTTGAATATTTCTTGCCACTCCCTTCTGGCCTGCATAGTTTCTGTTGAGAAATCAGCTGACAATCGTATGGGTACTCCCTTGTAGGTAACTGACTGTTTTTCTCTTGCTGCTTTTAAGATTCTCTCTTTGTCTTTTGCTCTTGGCATTTTAATTATGCTGTGTCTTGGTGAGGTCCTCTTTGGATTCCTTTTGTTTAGGGTTCTCTGCGCTTCCTGGACTTGTAAATCTATTTCTTTCACCAGGTAGGGGAAGTTTTCTGTCATTATTTCTTCAAATAGGTTTTCAGTATCTTGCTCTCTCTCTTCTTCTGGCACCCCCATAATTCGGATGTTGGTACGCTTGAAGTTGTCCCAGAGGCTCCTTACACTATCTTCATATTTTTGGATTCTTTTTGCTTTTCTGGTTGGGTGTTTTTTACTTCTTCATACTTCAAATCTTTGACTTGATTCTTGCGATCTTCTAGTCTGCTGCTGGAACTCTGTATAATATTCTTTATTTCAGTCAGTATATGCTTAATTTCTAGTTGGTCCTTTTTCATATCCTTGAGGGTCTCACTAGACTTATTGAGGGTCTCACTAAATTTATCAGCAGTTTCTAGAAAATTCTTGAAAAACCTTATAACCATGGTTTTGAACTCTATATCCAGTAGTTTGCTTTCCTCCATTTCTGTCATTTATGGCCTGTTTCTTTGTCTCCACATTTTGGCTGCTTCCCTGTGTTGGTAGAGTGGCTTTCTGTGCTAGGTGTCCTACAGGGCCCAGTGGCTCAGCCTCCCCAATTACCTGAGGTGGACACTTTTGGTGCACCCCTTTTTGGGCTGTGTGCACAATCTTTTTGTAGTTAAGCCTTGATTGTTGTTGGTATCACTGGGAGGAATTGACCTCCAGGCCAATAGGCTGTGAGAATCAGCTGTGTCTACGGTGGGAGAACTTCTGTGCTGGAGACACCCTTCTGGGGCAAGACTTGCTTCAGTGGGGCTTTGGTGCTCACTGAGTCTGCCCCCTGAGTGTGTCCCTTATGGATCTGAAGAGTTGTAATCTGGATGGTCCCACTCTGGCCACTGGGTACACTGGCTCTTGGATCTCTAAGGAGGTGCTAATTTAACCTCTGTCTGAGGTTACCCAGCAGGAGCTATGGAGAGATCTGCAGATTCCTCTTCTTTGTTTGGGGTTTTTAGGTGCCCAGATGAGGCCCAGCTGTGAAGCAATGCAAGCTGCTGTGGGGCCTTGGGCCTTCTTTTGGATGTTCTGGGTCTCTCTGACCCAGCTGCAGTTTGTTAGGTAATTGTAGATTGCAAAGGGCCAGGTCATTCATATGCAAAAGCCTTTGCCACAGCTTGGGTGGGGCGGGGTCTCAGGGAATCAACAGGGCAGAGCAAACAGCTATGGCTGATCCTCAGTCCTGCCCTAAGAGGTCCCGGGTATCAGTGTCCCAGTAATTGCTGCAAGCACCTCTGAGAGAAAGCCGCCCTCCAGTTCCACCCAATGTCAGACAGTCCAGTTTCTTCCCGTATGAGTCTGGGTCCCCAGAGACTCTCCCGGAACTGGAGTCCAGGGCCATCGGGAGCTTGTGTCTCCCTCCTGATTGAAAAAGACACCGCGTCCTCAGTTGCCAGCCTTTTCCGCATGCGCCTCCGTACCTCTGCACTTTACTTCCACACCTCCTCTGAGTCTCAGTGTGCTTTTCTCTTTCCTTCTAGTTGTAGACTTTCCACTCAGCCAGATTTCCTGTGGTTCTGGATGATGTCCGTTTTGTCTTTTAGTTGTATTTTTGAAGTGGTTGTGCGAGGCAGCAATTAAAGGTGTTTACCTATGCTGCCATCTTGGTTTCTCCATACTTAGGCTTTTATACCACCCACAAGTGTGGCACTTAAGTTTTATACATTCTATAAATAAATAACATCATATGCTAAATTTTCTTAAAATTTGGGTATCTTTGGGGTTGAGTTATTATGGGAACTTCAAGGCCCAAGATTCTTTTGGGGAGATTTCTGAATCATTGGATGCCTAAGAAGATTCCAGCTGAGCTGGGTTGTAAAAGGGTAACTAGAGTTCTCATCCGAGGGGCTGACCCTCTTTTGAGAGTTAATTTCTTAGGAGCCAGAATTGTTTAGGCTTCAGTATATGCCCAAGGCTATGTAAGTGCCAAATAGACCTCTAAGATAAACTAATATTTTCAGTCAAAGATGATGGCTTGGCCTGTGTAAAGAAGTACAACTCACTAGTACTATCAGCGAAGTTGTAACTATAAAATGATAAATTCTAATATCTATATAATAAAAGCCTAAGTGACTGTTACGGCGGAACAACCACAATGACCGGTCGCTATGATGAGCACTGACCACCAGGGGGCAGATGCTCAATGCAGGAGCTGCCCCCTGGTGGTCAGTGTGCTCCCACAGGGCGAGTGCCTCTCAGCCAGAAGCTGGGTTCATGGCTGTCGAGTGTAGTGGTGGTGGCAGGAGCCTCTCCTGCCTCCGCAGCGGTGGTAAGGAGCAGCAAGCCGAACAGTAAGGAGCAGCGAGCAGGCGTGTGGTAAGGAGCAATGGATCCCAGACTGTGAGAGGGTACAGGCAGGGCTGAGGGGACCCCTGCCCCCCAGTGCACAATTTTTGTGCACCGGGCTTCTAGTATAATATAAAAGTGTATTCTTTTTTTTTTTTAAATCTTAATCCTTAATTATTTTATTAAAAATATTCTATTGTGCCAAGTGCAACGATAACTTCTGAATGATTTGAAATTATGAGGAAAATATTTTAGGGAGAAATATGAAATAAATTGAAAATGTTCATGGAAAATTTGAAATGTAAGTAATATTTATTATTTTAGCTTTTCCTGTAGCTTTTAAGTAACTTAGTTAACTTAGGAATATAAACTATGTTATATATAACCTAATGATAATATTAACTAATTAAATTTAAAGAAATGGATCAATTTGTTATTAATTGCATGCTAGTTGAATATACATTAAAATTTTTAATTCTTTGTTAGAGATGGGACAGCATTCTGCTGAACTGTATGGTAGTTTTCTTTTTTTTTCCAGATTCTGAGAAATAGGCAAAACTTAAAGTCCTATGACTCTATATTAGATCAGAGAAAGTGCTTTTGGGTTGTTGCTTTTTTTTCTTTACAAGGGCACAGAATTTCAGAAGTCACTGGGACCTAGAGATTCCATATGTAGTCACTAATATTACATATAAGTCTAATGTGCTGCCATAACTAATAGTGTACTAACTGATTACTCCTTCATCCTCCGAAATAATGAACACTAAAAGTGTATTCTTAATAATTGGTTATAATATCTCTGTGTCTATCTACATTGTATTATCCTAGTTAATCTTTCAAAAAATGTTACTGTTTCTCTTCTTATCGTCAGTATAGGTTGTATGGGAAATTTTTGCTTCATGACTGTTTTAAGGGCTATGAAAGAAAATCTGGAAAGCCCAACATTGCTGTAGGGTTTAATAAATATTCAAATCATTGCAAGTGAGGTCAGTGCTGGACAGCAGAAAAATAACATGAAGCTATTATTCGAATATTTCATAAATTAAGACTTAGTTTGATTGACAAATTATTTCTAAAGTGATGCACTGTTCAGAACAACCCGGGAGCTGTTACCTTCTCTATAGCATCCTCTGATAGAAAATATTAAGGTTATGAATAAGGCAAAAGCATTACTACATTTTTGCTTTTTTAAAATCCTGACATGACTGTCCCTCTAAGATTCTTTTCTTTTATTTTTGCTTTTATCTCAGTTGATTTACTTCCAGGGTATTTTTCCTAGAATGAACAGAAGAATAAGGCGATGCTGATTGACTTGGTTGGATACTGGCAGTAAACTTTGAGCTTTTTGATTGTTAGAATAAGATTTTCTTGAAATTGACAACACTGACCTTCCTTCGACCTACGGCATACAGAGACTATGAAGGAATTAAAACAAGAACATGTCATCACCCGTATGCTTTATTTCAGCTTAACTCTAGAGTAAATCAGAGAAGGATGACACTAGGCTCAATCTCACAAGCGGGAAATGTGACTTCTTTGTGTGATATTGCTCACTATCTTCCTTTCGTTTTCTACATTCTCCTTGCCCCTCACCTTCAGTATTGCCAAAAAATTTTAAGTAATTTTTCTGGGCAGTACACAGTGGTGAGAAGGTATGCAAAACCACAGGGCAAGTTTTCCTGGGAGAGGGGATGCTATTTATTGTACTTGAAGATTTTGGGAAAAAGTTAAAAAATCCAAGCTGTGATATTTTTGAAAGTATTAAATAATATTAAAACAAATAAATATATGTCAACACAGTGTAAAAGTCACAAGATTTTTAAAGATAAGGAACAGACTTTAGAGACTTTTCTTTTTCCTGTGATAGAACCATGTTTTGTCACTAGGTGCTGTGGTAGCAAAAACTTGTAAAACAAAGTCATATGAGAGCTCTAGATCCAAATCTAAATAAAACCAATTTTGAAATTGGCAAGGAATTTTTTTGGTATCATGGCTAAGTTTTAGCCATATCTAATAGGCAGATTCTGAGACGGCATGGCTTTGTCTTGCCATATCTCTAACTCCAAACAGACTTTTGCATTTCAGGTCCTTAAACCCAAGAAGCTAAATCAAGCCACACAGCAAATCAAGCCACACCTCCCCTGGCTAAGGAGGACACAGGTTCTCAGAGAACTGTGAATGGGAGGCAGTCCAGGTAGCCTTCTGAAATTAGCATAGAGCTTCCCAAAGTAACTGCTTTGGATAAGGAAACACTCATTTAGATATAAAAATGCTAACCTGCTTGTTAAATTTCAGTTTTACGACTCACATCTCCTTGTTTCTCTGGAATGACAGTAGAGTTGGAGCGATCCCTTTCTATGAAAGCAAGTAGGATTTTCTTTCCAGCTTGAACCCTCAAATAGGTTGCAGTAGCTCATCACTGGTATGAGCATGCCTCAGTTATGCTATAATGATTTTCCTTTTTAGTATATTTGGAAGACGGTGAGTTGTGCCCCATTCTACATTGCAGGTTTGAAATATTCTTCTCCAGCAGGAATAGCCAAATTAGCATCCAAAGAGACTCATAAGTCA
>NW_005880171.1:0-6504 GCF_000147115.1 Myotis lucifugus | reverse complement strand
GTGCCTCCATGAAAGACAGACTGCACTGAAGTCTTCCTTTCCGTGTTCCAGCAAGGACTTTTTCCGTGACCTTGGGTTTCTCAATGAACCACTGCTTCCCCCTCCAGATGGTGTTCTGGATGCTTGGACTCCTTCTAGTGCTGCCTAGTTTGATGCTCAAACTGGCTCTGGGTGGCGGGGAGAGCAAGGGCCGTGAATGCTGAATGCTATATTCTAGGGAAGAAAGAGAAGTATGTCTCCGAGAGCAGACATGACACACTGGTTCAGTGCCCAAAGCAGTGGTGCCGAAGGAGGCCAGGCGGACTGATCTGCGCACTGCAGGGCATCCTCAGAGCACCTGCTTGCCTGTGGAGAACACCTGCAGTCACATCCAACCCCAGGTCAAGACCAGGAGGCAGGGCCAGGGATAGGGAGAGTGAAGGAGGCCCCTCGGGTGCAAAATCTAAGGCAGCACGACCTGTGACATGCACCCTAACGTCTCACTCGCCTCACCCCTGCCTCCATCCTGCTAGAGAGGAACTAACACAACTGATAGCTGACCTGGAAGCAATAGGAGTTTCTTTTCTCCCCTCACTCTTTAGCGGCAAATGAGCGCTACTTTATGTTGATTCCCCAAATGATTTGAATGACAAACCTAAGATTTCTACAAATTCAAGGAATTCATAGTTAACTGCTAATCAAGTCACACATTTATTAGTTTTGTTATTTTCCCCCCAAAGTCCCCTTCTCTCTGGTTCCTATTTAGCCTGGAGAGGCCACCTTGGATGTGCTAACGGTCTACGGGTCCCTGTCATGACCTTCCAGGTTTCCACCAACAGCTGAATCGCAGTCAGAACCGGAAGTTTGCAAAAATGCCTCTAGTGGTGGGTACATATATTCTGCATATGATGGGCCAAGGCAGAGATGCAGTAATTACCCTGGGTCATCTCGGGCAGCATAAAAACTGGGAAAGTCAAGCCACCTAACAAGCAATACGGGAAAATAACCACGGGCCATAGGCCAACACCCAAAAGAAAACAAGGAAGCCCTATCAGGTTTGGCTCAGTGGATAGAGGGTTGGCCTGAGGACTGAAGGGTCCCAGGTTTGATTCTGGTCAAGGGCACATGCCCCAGTTGTAGGCTCAGAGGCAGCTGATCAATGATTCTCTCATCATAGATGTTTTTATCTCTCTCTCCCTCTCCCTTCCTCTCTGAAATCAGTAAAAATAGGTGTTTTTTAAAAAAAAGACAAAAGAAAATGGGGGAAGATAGCAAAAAGATTAATGTTGGATTTAAGATCAATTAGGCCTTTAATTCTTTATTTTTAACTAAATGATGAACTGATTTGTTGTTATAAATAGGGAAGGTGGTTATAAAATATGAATTAGGATAATGCAAATGCTATGAACTGAGTCTCTTTGGCAGAACAGGGAAAGGAACAAGCTACAGAGTGGAGTCTGGATGGATGGGGTGAGAATATATAGTCAGGGCTATACTGTGGTTGAAGTTATGGAATTTCTCTGTGGAATTCCCATTGTTATATCAAAATTCATGTGTGTAATCCCCAGCCCCCAGTGTGATGGTATTGGTTATGATTGGGTGAGATTAATGTCCGTATAAGAATAGGCATGGAAATAGGAACTCAAATGCAGGAGAGACTTTGATTCTTGATATACTAGGGTTCCTCAAACTGAGATACCAAGGGTTGGAACCCAGAGAGGAAAACTCTACTCCAAATAACCCAATAATCCCAAATAACCAAGTGTTTTTCCCAGATGCCCACATTCCCAAATATTCTTTTCTTGCTATAGAAACAATGTCTCGTGTAGAAGGGCCTTGGGGTGGCTGAGTAAAGAATCGCAGACTAGGTGATGCCTCCCAACACCCAATGCCCACTTCACACTTAGCGCTGAACTAACCAGAGCAAAGGGCAGACAGGACAGGAGGAAAACGTGGGGGTCTCTGTCATGGTTTCCTTCCACGGTGGACCTCTTTGTACAATCTGTCCGTTGCGATAATAAAGTCACTTTTGCTCTTGAAGGAAAAGAACAGATACAGGAAAGCCCAGCAGGAAATAACAGGGAATTTTCAGATTCTGCCAGCCTCGTGTGTTGCATAGGAGACCTAAGGTTATTGCAAAAGGTACAGAAGCTACACTCTCCTGCCAGGGACGTGGGGAAAAAGCAGCTGTGGATGGGCAGAGGCACCAGTGGAATCACACAAAAACAGAAAAGAAAAATAATAGTGTCTTCCAGATAAGACGGCACGTAAGCTGTGCCATCTATTCTAACCACATAATTAGAGTGGGATCATTCTCTTCCCACTAATAACAAGAGCAAACATTTTTTTCTATCTTCTATGTGCCAAATGCTACTTTTCATGCATTAACTCATTCAGTCTTTGCAACACTCCACTAACCGGTGACCATTAAGCTCATGTGGCTGTTGGGTTGCTTTAATGGCCCAAATAATTTACTGCTCCTGTGTCTATACCCTTTCCCAGAAGGCTTTGCAGAAAATATCCTTAAGAGGTAGACTATTTTCTCACTTCTTGTATCTGGGTTCCTAGACATGACTTAGTTTGCCAAGAAAATGAGGGAGACATGACAAGGTGTCAGTTCTGAACCTAGAACTCGAGAATCCCAGAATGCTCCCATGCAGTTGTGTACCTGGTACCACTGCCATAAGAACACACCTGCACTAGCCTGCTGGAGGGTGAGAGACAATGAAGTTGAGAGGACTCACTGGAGTCATCCCAGCCAAACTGCTCCTAGATCAGTCATTGGCCAGCCAACCCCCAGACAGGCAAGGGCGCCCAGCAAGTGTAGCTGAACTGCCCTGCTATCCCAAGACTTGTAAACAATAACATGTATACTTCTATGCCACAGAGTTTGGGGATAATTTTCTTAGATACAAGAGCTAACTGATATGCTCATTTTTGCAAATTTGGAAACTAAGGCACAGAGTAGTTAATCAACTTATCCAAGGTCACTCAGATAGTAAGTAGTAGAGACAAGAAATGAACCCAGACAGCCTACTTCAAAGCCATGTACCTATCCACCAACAGAGCCTCTACTGAAGTGGAGAGTAAAATGAGATAGGGGATTGTAGCAACATGCAGGGATGTGTGTGTGTGTGTGTGAGTGTGTGTGTATGTGTGTGTGTGTGTGTGTGTGTGTGAGAGAGAGAGAGAGAGAGAGAGAGAGATTCATTTTACTCAATATATCCCTTTCTTCTTGAAAAGTCCTTGTGTTAGTCATTCAAAGCAATCAATTTTAAAAAGAATTGTGAGTAGATGACATAGTATCAACCATCTAACTTCTAATAAATGAGCTACTCAAAGAAGAGATTCACAGAGATAGCATGTTCAAATGAAATGTTATCTTTTTCTAAAGAAAATACTACAGACTATAAATTTCAAGTAAAGGTGATGCACAAAATTGGGTGGCCAATATCAAACCCATCAGGATTTCTTTTGGAATGAAATATGATGTTACACTTAGGCATATTAGTTACACAGAGAGCATAAAAGGAGTGCGTAGACAAACAAGCCCTGTTAAATAATGCATTCTCAGAAAATCTATATCTGATACCCCAAATCATTTTTTACCTCTGCAGATGTGAAAAGGATTAATCTTGGCAACCCAGACAGCCCCTTTTCCTTGATATCAGGACAATATTTGTATCGAGCTAAATTCATGGCATACATATTGGACACTGAGCCACCTGCAAAAACAAAAATTGCAATGGCATATTTATAGCATGAAGTTATAGCTCCCTAAGTGCTGACTTCAGTGGAAAGCATAAATGGCTGTGGCTGCTCTGGTCTAATGACAAATCACTGGGAAAGTCATTGAAACCCCACCCCACCCACCCCATTACTCTTCCACACTTCCCAGTCTCTAATTCCTGCAGTTTCCAATCTCAGCAAAGTGAGAAGTTTTGGTCTATTCTCTCATTCTGGAACTTTTCCAAACTAAAGGTTTCAATCTATGAGTTCTGTATCTAACCCTCTGTAGTTAATAATATTCTTTCTGTCTGTCATCTGATCAATAAAATGACAATATATGCCCATTTCAGCTTCCAAACAAACAAACAAACAAACAAAAAAGAGGATTGCAGGATAAATAAAATGTGACTTAGGAATCTTCTCAGGTAAAATTGATTTAAAAAACCTAAAAATCTTATGATAGCCCTTCCAACAACAGGTAAATTCATTTGTGTTAGATATAAATCCTAAATTGTAGCTATCTCATTTGTTTAGCATTTATGTCATTTATTATTATGTAAAACTAGAGGCCTGATGCACGAAATTCGTGCAAGAGTAGGCCTTCCTTCCCCTGGCTGCCAGCACCAGCTTCCCTCTGGCACCCAGGACCCGGGCCTCCCTCACAGCCCGGCTTCGTCTGGAAGGTTGTCTGGAAGGATGTCCAGTCTAATTACCATATTATGCTTTTATTATGGATATTATTGCTCTGGAAAAAAGGCACAAGCTAGGTTCTCCCTAAGTAGCATTATTAATATCCCACTTTTTGTGATGTGTAAATTTGCAAGGGGTTGTTCTTCATCTACCACATTAATCTATTTTTAGATGCTTCTAATAGAAGGGAGATGGCAATAACTAATTGTACTTACCTGGGTTAAATATTCCATCCCCTTCGTTCCAGCCAATAAATTCAATCATTTTCTTCAGAACCGCTTCTTCCACTAACAGAAACACTGGGGACACCTCATATGTATAACTAGATAGATATAAAAAATACTTCACTTCTATGACTAGAGTCAAACCATCCCTTTGGTGTCCCAAGAAATGCACAGAGTTTTATTAAACCAAGTAGCTGTCAAAGTGTAGATAGATTCTTTGGAAATTTATTCATTGGATATAGAGAAGTCTGCAGTCAGTGCTAGTGCTAGTTGTGGTTAGATAATAGCGGTGGCCTTAGGGATACGCTGGCTACTGCAGCAGGCTTAGTTTACAGAAAAACTTCAATTCCATTGGGAGAGATGAAGGCAGTGCATCTCGATTCTTTGCATTAGTCATGAGCAGTGGCCATTTTACTCTTTGGATGATGCTTTGGATGCTGGCTAAGGGAAAAACCATTGTCATGGTAACTAGGTTTTATTAGGTTATCACTGTGAGTACCCTAGCAGGCAGCTCTAGATATTCTACATGGCAATGACCCATCCTGGATGAGAGCCTCCTCTACCACACGCCTCTGTTTGTACAAATTAGAAGTGCTCTGTGGGACATCTCTCGTTAGTTATGGGATTTTATAGCACAGCACTACCCAGATGCCCTGCCATGAAGAATCTGTTGCTTCAGGCTGGAGGGCTGGAGTCAGAGAGCACAGCTAAGTTAGCCTCTTTAGGAATTTCCTCAGCATAAGTGAGCCACCTTCCCTAAAGTTACACCCTTCCCTGTGGTGGTCTACACCTAATGACTGGTCCAGCTGGAGGCATAAAGGCCTGGCCACTGGGCCCAACTCTAGGCCAATTTAAAGAGCCATTGTAGCTCCAGAGATCTCCCTGGGGTCAATCTCTTGTCATTGCACCTGCATGCCAGCTTGACTTCTCTCTCTGCCCACTGAGCTTCCTTCCCTCAGTGTCGCCCATGCTGACCCCACGGGTATTCCTTAGTAAACATCTTGCTCACTAAATTTCGTTTAGAGCAGCTTCCCAGGGAACCCGAGACAGTTACCATTGTGCAATGTCTGAGTCTCTTCTTTCTCCAATTAACTTGAGAGTGACTAAATATCTATAACCTCCCTCTCTAACAGTTAAGTAATTGCATTAAATTGTATCTGAATATGTGTACTCTGAGTATATAAGCGAGGCAGACACATTCAGATTTATAGTCACAGAATTTAATGCGACTATTTTAACATCTGGCAGGGAAAACTTTGGGAAGAAGAAGAAAAAAAGAAGACCTACTATGTATCACCTCCCTATGTGCCAAGTACTCTACAAGCACTCTAGGTTCTATTTTTAAACCATGCTAGGAAACCAGTTTACACATATCAAAAATGTGGGGGGAAAGTATATATATTTATGTGTACCTAAAATATAAAGTGAAATAATTATTCACTTTTTTGTAAGAAAAAATTAATTCTAAATTAAAGGCAAATTAAAACTAATACTTTAAAAACCTCTAAAGATTTCAGTTTTAAGAACTTAGCAAACCCAATACACACAAGGAAAGGCTCACAGAATTGCACAATTTTACTGTCTCTTCTGACTTACCTAATACTTTTAACTCTTCTACCCATTGTAATCCATGGTCTTGCATTACTCTACCCAAAATTCTCTAACTGAAGTCACCAGTAGCATACATGTTGCTAATCTAGAGGACATGTCTTACTTAGTCTGTCTTAAATACTCAGCAACATGTGACTCTAGACCAGCGGTCGAACGACCCTTTCACAGGGGTCGCCTAAGACCATCCTGCCTATCAGATATTTACATTACGACTCATAACAGTAGCAACATTACAGTTATGAAGTAGCAACGAAAATAATTTTATGGTTGG
>NW_005880170.1:0-6504 GCF_000147115.1 Myotis lucifugus | reverse complement strand
AGCAATCCAACAAGAGGGTATAACCCTTGTAAACATTTATGCACCCAGATCAAATGGATTCAACTGATATCTTCAGAGCATTCCACCCTAAAGCAGCAGAATATAAATTCTTTACAAGCACAAATGGAATGTTTTCTAGGATAGACCACATGTTAGAACACAAAACAAGTCTCAATAAATTTGAGAAGACTGAAATCATATCAAGCATTTTGTCTGACCAAAACGCTAAGAAACATGAAATCAATCACAAGAAGAAAAAAGAAAAAAACACAATGACCTGGACACTAAATAGCATGTTACTAAACAATGAATGGCTTGCCTGGCCACATGGCTCAGCATGGTCCATGGTTGAGCATGGACCTATGAACCAGGAGGTCCTGCTTTGATTCCCGGTCAGGGCACATGCCCTGGTTGTGGGCTTGATCCCCACTGTGGGTCGTGCAGGAGGTAGCTGATCAATGATTCTCATCATTGACGTTTCCATCTCTCTCCCTTTCTTTCCCTCTCTTTGAAATCAATAAAAATATATTTTAAAAAACAACGATGAATGGCTTAACAATAAGATCAAGGAAGAAATCAAAAGATACCCTCGAACAAATGAAAATGAAAACATAACAACCCAAAATACTAAGAGGGAATGCAATCCTAAGAGGGAAATTCATAGCATTACAGGCCTATCTCAAGAAACAAGAAAAAGCTCAAATAAACACTCTAGCCGAAACCGGTTTGGCTCAGTGGATAGAGCGTCAGCCTGCGGACTGAAAGGTCCCAGGTTCGATTCCGGTCAAGGGCATGTACCTGAGTTGTGGGCACATCCCCAGTAGGGGGTGTGCAGGAGGCAGCTGATCGATGTTTCTCTCTCATCGATGTTTCTAACTCTCTATCTCTCTCCCTTCCTCTCTGTAAAAAATCAATAAAATATATTAAAAAAAAACAAAAAAAACACTCTAACTTTACACTTAAAGGAACCTGAAAAAGAATAACAAACAAAGCCCAGAGTGAGTAAAAGAAAGGAAATAATAAAAATCAGAGCAGAAACAGAGTAAAAGAAATAAAGAAATAAATAGATCAATGAAACCAAAAGCTGGTTCTTTGAAAAGATAAACAAGATTGACAAACCTTTAACCAGACTCAACAAGAAGAAAAATAAAAGGCATCCAAATTGGATAGGAAGAAGTAAAAATATCATTATTTGCAGATGATAAGATATTATAGAGAGAGAATCCAAAGATCCCACCAAAAAACTACTAGAGGTGGTAAATGAATTCAATTAAGTAGCAGGATACAAAATAAATGTCCAGAAATCAGTGGCATTTTTATACACCAATAATGAACTATCAGAAAGGAAAACTAAGAAAACAATCACACTCACAATTGCTTCAGAAAGAATAAAATGACTAAGAATAAACTTAACCAACAATATAAAAGATCTGTACTTGGAAAATTATAAGACACTGAAGAAAGAAACTGAGGGAGATACAAATAAGTGGAAGCATATATCGTGTTCATGGATAGGGAGAATTAACATCATTAAAATGGCCATACTACCCAAAGCAATCTACAGATTCAATGCAATTCCTATTAAGATACCAATAGCGTATTTCACAGAACTAGAACAATGTTTCCAAAATTTATATGGAACCATAAAATTCCTCGAATCGCAACAGCAATCTTGAGAAAGAAGAACAAAGTTGGAGGAATCAAGCTACCTGATATCAAACTATATTACAAGGCCGTAGTAATCAAAACAGCATGGTACTGGCATGAAAACAAACATAGGTCAATAGAACAGAATAGAGAGCCCAGAAATCCATGCCTTTATAGTCAATTGTTATTTGACAAAGGAAGCAAAAACATACAATGAACTAAAGATAAGTCTATTCAAAAAATGGTGCTGGGAAAATTGGACAGATAGGTATTTTTAAAAAATGAAACTAGACCACCTTCTTATACTGCACACAAAAATAAACTCAAAATGGATTAAAGATCTAAATGTTAGACTCAAAACCATAAAAACCCTAGAAGAAAACATAGACAGTAAAATCTCAAACATTTTTCGTAGCAATATTTTTTTCTGATATATCTCCTTGGGCAAGGGAAACCAAAGGAAAAAATGGGACTACATCGAACTAATGGGTTTTTGCAGAGCAAAAGGAAACCATTAACATAAAGACAATCCCCTAAATGGGAGAACATATTTGCCAATGATATATGTGACAAGGGGTTAATATCACAAATTTATAAAAAACTTATAAAACTCAACACCAAAAAAACAAACAATCCAATTTAAAAATAGGCAACAGACCTGAATAGACCCTTCTCCAAAGAGGACATACAGATGAACAACAGACATGAAAAGATGCTCAACATCACTAATCATCAGAGAGATGCAAATTAAAACCACAATGAGATATCACCTCAAACCTGTCAGGATGGCTATCACCAATAAAGAAATCAACAAACAACAAGTGCTGGCGAGGATGTGGAGAAAAGAGAACCATGTGCACTGCTGGTGGGAATGCAGACTGGTGCAGCCACTGTGGGAAGCAGTATGGAGCTTCCTCAAGAAATTAAAAAAGGAACTTCCTATCACTCAGCGATTCCACTTCTGGGAACTTATCCGAAGAAATTCAAAACACTAATTGGAAAGAATATATGCACCCCTATGTTCATTTCAGCATTATTTACAATAGCCAAGATTTGGAAGCAGCCCAAGCGTCCATACGTAGATTAAGTGGATAAAAAAGCTGTGGTACATTTACACAATGGAATACTACTTTACCCTTTTGATAACATGGATGAATCTGGAGGACATTATGCTAACATGAAATAAGCCAGTCAGGGAAAGACAAGTACCAAATGATTTCACTCACATGTGGAAGTTAATGAACAAACTGAAGTACCAAGCAAAATAGAGACAGACTAATAGGTAGCAGGTAGACAGCTCGAGAGGGCAAAGAGGGTGGCGTACTGAGGTGGGGGTAGAGGAATTGAGCAAAAAATTAAACAAAAAAGAGAGAAAGAGAGAAAGAGAGAGAGAAACTCCTAGACATGGACAACAGTGAGGTGACTTCAAGGGATAAAGGTGGAAGAGGGTACAGAGGGGATAAATGGTGATGGGAAAAAAAGAAAAGAGAAGAAAAATACACACTTGGAAAAAGTGTAACAGGAAAAGAATTGATCAACCACAATAAAATATCTTCTAAATCTATAGTAATTAAATCAGTGTCATAATGGGATAATAGATACAGGTGAGTGAAATAGAATTGATATCCCAGAAACAGACCATGATTTTGGGTTGAATTTAATAAATGATAAATCAAAAGTCACTGGGAAAGGATCTGATTATTCAATAACTGGCATTCAGAAAGTTAAGCAACTACTTGGGAAACTCACTTAGGGTTCTCAGTTACACCATATACAGATCTAAGTCCTAGTTAAAGTTTTTCATGAGTCCCATTGTTTCCCACACTGGGGTTCTGTGGTAGATGGCAAAAATAGCCTAAAGTGCTTCCTTTTTGGATGGTGAGAAAGATACCTCCCAAGAAGGGCTCCTGGTAGGAGAGCCTAGCCCTGGCTGGTCTGTCTCAATGGTTAGAATGCTGGCCCACGGACCAAAGGATCAAGGGTTCGATTCCCCATCAAGGGCACGTGCCTCGGTTGCAGGTTTGATCCCCCCAGCCCCAGTCTGGGCACAAGAGGAAGGCAACCAATCGATGTAAGAGACACAACGATGTTTCTCTCTCTCTCTCTCTCTCTCTCTCTTCCTCCCCTCCCCTTCTTTCCATTCTCTCTAAAAAAAATCAATGGAAAAATATCATTGGGTGAGGATTAAAAAAAAAAAAGCAGAGCCTAACAGCCATTTCTAAACTGGGGCCTCTCACACAAAGCACCGTTAGGAAAAGCCTGAACTAAGCTGCCTTCCCGCACTGTGTTCCTGACATCTGAGCTGCCCTTATAAAGAAGTTCCTGAAATCTTATTTCAACCAATAAGATTGAGGCATTCCCCATCTAAACTAAGCTTTGCACCTATATTCCTATCAACATCTTCACCAACCACTCAGAGGGACTGCATTCTGACCAATCAGGACAGTGGTTTTTGGACCAATCAGACTGCAAGGATTTGAAGTCCTCATATGCATGAGGACTGACCAATCAGGGAACAGGGGCAAGACTTCTGGATATATAAGTCAGCAGTTCTCAACCTGTGGGTCTCGACCCCTTTGGCAGTCGAACGACCCTTTCACAGGGGTCGCCTAAGACCATCCTGCATATCAGATATTTACATTACGATTCATAACAGTAGCAACATTACAGTTATGAAGTAGCAACGAAAATAATTTTATGGTTGGATCACAACATGAGGAACTGTATTTATTTATTTATTTATTTATTTATTTATTTATTTATTTATTTAAAATATTTTATTGATTTTCTACAGAGAGGAAGGGAGACGGATAGAGAGTTAGAAACATAGAGAGTTAGAAACATCGATCAGCTGCCTCCTGCACGCTCCCCACTGGGGATGTACCCGCAACCAAGGTACATGCCCTTGACCAGAATCGAACCTGGGACCCCTGAGTCCGCAGGCCGACGCTCTATCCACTGAGCCAAACCAGTTAGGGCAAGGAACTGTATTTAAAGGGCCAGAAGGTTGAGAACCACTGATATAAGTCATCCCTCCTCTAGCTCAGGAAGCCTTAACTTTTCCTTTCCACCAAACACTGCAGACGGCACTTATCTGGCTGGAGCAGAAACACCAAAGATGAAGCAGGAAAGATGTCTCACTGGACCCGAGTGGAGAAGAGCAGGCAGAGCAGGGCGGACCACACCAGAGTGGAACAGAGCTGTCTACGCGGAGGGGCCTGGCCCCAGGGCCTCCTCACAGCCATGCTGCTTCATAACTGAGCTGTTTTCACTGAACAGAGTTTCCTTCACGGTACTCCAGATTGGGGGTGCCTGTTGGTGTGGTATTGATGCCAAAGACCACCAGTTGACACACTCCAATCCGTAGATGGAGTCTGTATCCGCCCTCTTCCTTCAAGCTTGCCTTACCATGTGACTTGCTCTGACCAGTGGAACATTAGAACACCTGATACAGAGAAAAGCGCTTGTGCACTAAGGATTCATCTCTTGCTCTTGGAACCTCAAAACTACCATGAGACCCAAATACAAGCCAGCCTACTGCAGGATGAGCCACGGGGAGAAAAACCAAAACGTACCAGCTGACAGCCAGCACCCACCGCCAGCCTTCCGAGTGTGGCCATGCTACCTCATCCAGCCACCAGCCATCTCACCGCCTTATCCCAGACCCAGGAGAGAGCCAAGCCTGTGTCTGTGGTCAGCTTGTGGTCCAGCCCAGAAAACCTCCCCAGCTAATCCAGAGAATCGTGAGCAAAATAAGTAACAATTGTGTAAAGCCATTATGTCTAGGAACGGTCTGTTACACAGCGAAAGGCAGCTGATACAAGTTCCGAGAGGAAGCCCTATGTCCTCCCAATGAATGGCCGCCTGCCGTGGGTTAAGCTGTCTGAGCAGCTGCCCATTCCCGGCAATCACCAAGGTGACTGAGATGCTCAATGCTAAGCCAGGAAGACAAACTCAGGCTGAGGTTCCCTCCCTCAGTTCCTTGCCCATCTTGACTCTACTTCCTCTCAACTCAGCCATTCTATTCTACTTACACTGAGAAGCACTCTGCTCCTATCCCCCGGAGAGAGGGGAGAAGCCAGGAAGGAGCTGACACATTCCTCATTCTTGGTCACCCACAGACATGATAACACTCTCAGCCCCAGTCAACACACCTTCCCCTTCCTTGTTCCTCTTCTCGCTCAAATGTACCTATAATGGCCTCTTTGTTTTATCCAACTGTCCCAAGACACTTCTTTGTCTATTTCAGGACTCTCAAATGGGTAGAGGTTGGGAAGAAAACATTCATTGCTATATTTAAGGGGGAAAATCAAAGTAAAGAAGGGGGATCGGATCTTTATTTTCATCAAAATAGAGAATATCAGTTAAAAGTTGAGAAAAAAAAACACTGAGTCTGAGTCTCCTACAATTTCCTCATTATCGATGAGGAAACAGACTGAGAAAAGCTGGGCAACTTGTCCAAGGTCACACATTTACAGGATTCGAATCCAGGTCCATATGACTGCAGAGCTATCTTTTACCATGAAATGAAACGTCCTGGGGCAGTGCTGCCCAACAGAACTTTCTGGAATGATGGAAATGTTCCACATCGGCATTGTCTAAATGCGGTTAGTGCAACTGAGGACCAAATGTTTGACTTTATTTCACTGTAATACATGCAAACTTAGCTACATGTGCAGCTCTAGAATGTCATCAAGTTGGTTCTACACTGCCATCAAAGGTGGGACCCTCAAATCCTTACCCTCCTAAACCCCACTCACCCACCCAGAAGTAGGAATTGAAAGAACTAAGATCTTAAGGGGAAAATAGCAAGAGGGAAGCAGGGTTTCTACAAAGCCTAGGGAAGCCTCTATAAAT
>NW_005880169.1:0-6505 GCF_000147115.1 Myotis lucifugus | reverse complement strand
TATATGACAAGCCCACAGCCAACATCATACTCAATGGTCAAAAACTATCACCATTTCCCCTAAGAACAGGAACAAGACAGGGATGCCCACTCTCACCACTCCTGTTCAACATAGTACTGGAAGTATTAGCCATTGCAATTAGGCAAGAAGAAGAAATAAAAGGCATCCAAATTGGAAAAGAGGAAGTAAAACTGTCCTTATTTGCAGATGACATGATATTATACATACAAAACCCTAGAGACTCCATCAAAAAGCTACTAGACTTAATACATGAATTTGGCAATGTAGCAGGATACAAAATTAACCCCAAGAAATCTGAGGCATTTCTATACACCAATAGTGAACTTTCAGAAAGAGAGATTAGAAAAACAATCCCATTTACCATCGCACCAAAAAAATTAAGATACCTAGGAATAAACTTAACTAAAGAGGTTAAAGACCTCTACTCAGAAAACTACAGGACGCTGAAAAAAGAGATAGAGGAAGACATAAACAGATGGAAGAACATACCATGTTCTTGGATTGGTAGAATCAACATCATTAAAATGTCCATACTACCCAAAGCAATCTATAAATTCAACGCACTTCCCATTAAAATACCAATGGCCTTCTTCAAAGATCTAGAACGAACTCTCCAAAAATTCATCTGGAATAAAAAAAGACCCCGAATAGCTGCAGCGATCCTGAGAAAGAACAAAGTAGGTGGGATCTCAATGCCAGATATCAAACTGTATTACAAAGCCACTGTTCTCAAAACTGCCTGGTACTGGCACAAGAACAGATATATAGACCAGTGGAATAGAATAGAGAGTCCAGAAATTAGCCCGAACCAATATGCTCAATTAATTTTTGACAAAGGAGGCATGAACATACAATGGAGCCAAGATAGTCTCTTCAATAAATGGTGTTGGGAAAATTGGACAGATATATGCAAGAAAATGAAACTAGACCACCAACTTACACCATACACAAGAATAAACTCAAAATGGATAAAGGACTTAAATGTACGACAGGAAACCATAAAAATTCTAGAAGAATACAAAGGCAACAAAATCTCAGACTTATGCCAAAACAATTTCTTCACTGATACAGCTCCTAGGGCAGTTGAAACTAAAGAGAAACTGAACAAATGGGACTACATCAAAATAAAAAGCTTCTGCACAGCAAAAGAAACCATCAACAAAACAACAAGAAAACCCACCTCTTGGGAAAACATATTTGCCAACGTCATATCTGATAAGGGCTTAATCTCCAAAATTTATAGGGAACTCATACACTTAACAAAAAGAAGATAAACAATCCAATCAAAAAATGGGCAAAAGGATCTAAATAGACACCTTTCAAAAGAGGGACATTCAGAAAGCCAAGAGACATATGAAAACATGCTCAAAGTCACTAATCATCCGAGAGATGCAAATCAAAAACAACAATGAGGTACCATCTCACACCTGTCAGAATGGCCATCATCAACAAATCAACAAACGACAAGTGCTGGAGAGGATGTGGAGAAAAAGGAACACTTGTGCACTGCTGGTGGGAATGCAGACTGGTGCAGCCACTATGGAAGGCAGTATGGAGGTTCCTCAAAAAATTGGAAATGGAACTCCCATTTGACCCTGTGATCCCACTACTAGGAATATATCCCAAGAAACCAGAAACACCAATCAGAAAGGATATATGCACCCAGATGTTCATAGCAGCACAATTCACCATAGCTAAGATCTGGAAACAGCCTAAGTGCCCATCAGTAGATGAATGGATTAGAAAACTGTGGTACATCTACACGATGGAATACTATGCTGCTGTTAAAAAGAAGGAACTCCTACCATTTGCAACATCATGGATGGAACTGGAGAGCATTATGCTAAGTGAAACAAGCCAGTCAATGAAGGAAAAATACCACATGATCTCACTCATTCATGGATAATAAAGACCATTACAAACTTTTGAACAATAATAGATACAGAGGCAGAGCTGCCTCAAACTGATTGCCAAACTGCAGTGGGAAGGCCAGAGAGAGTTGGGGGGCAGGAGGGAGGGGAGTAAGAGATCAACCGAAGGACTTGTATGCATGCATATAAGCATAACTAATGGACATAAGACATTGGGGGGTAAGGGAGGGTAGGGGTGTGTCAAGGGCGGGGGGGAAAAAAAGGACACTTATGTAATACCCTTTGTAATACTTTAAGCGAAAAATAAAAAAATATTAAAAAAAAAAAAAAAAAATGGACATTGGTTCTACCCAAACACAGAGACACTTCCCATAAAACCCTCTTCAAACCCTTCCCATAATGTCAATCATACAAACATCAGCTACCATTTGGGTAGCATGGTCTCATTATAACTATATCAGCTTACCTGTTCTAGCAAAAACCATATGAAGTAGGTATAATTATTGCATACTTTAAACAAAAAAAAAAAACCCTGAGGCTCAGAGAAATTAGGTAATCTATCCAAGATTATACTACGTAAGAAGCAGAGGCCAAGTCTATCTAAACTCAAAGCCACTCTTATTTCCACTGTTTGGCCAGCTCATCTGCTACACTGACTTCTACCTAACTTTCTACTCTCAGCCACCCTACAGAAAGGCACAAAATTTGAAATCACAGTCTCACCTCACTAACTGTGTAACTGGTCACAGTACACAGTTGTCTGAGCCTTAATTTCCTCAGCACTGAAACTGGGATAACAATGTCTACCTACCGTGTTAAAATCATTAGATGAGAAAATGTATGTAAAACATGGGCACAGTGCTTGGCTCTTACTAGGTGCTTAAATATGTATCAGACTATGACCATACAATTCTTGATTTATACTGAAATGCATGCTATTTTACTTTTTTTCTGTTATCGTTTCCCCAGCTAAATTAAAAACCCTATGACTCCTACTTCTTTTGTATCTTTCTTGTCAGTTAGAATGCTATTGATTACATGTTCTGGAAACCAAATTTATGCTGGGTTGAGCACAAAAGAAATCAACTACCTCACACAGGAGGATGGCCTGGCCAGGCCCAAGAGGTGGTTGATTCTGCAATCCACAATGTCAGTAAGGACCTGGATTCTTTCTGTCTGATCCACCATCCACAGGATCTGCTTCACTCAAAGGCTTATTGCCCTTACTGGTGGAGGAGGGCTACGTGATCTGCAGTAACCTGTAGCATCACACTTCATTTGTGACTGAAAGGAGAGGAAAGCTATCTCCCAGTAGTTCTATCAAAGACAACAAAAGCTTGTGTCCTACAGCCAGCTAGTCTCTGTGCACCTCATTGGCCCACCCTGAACCATTCACTAGTAAAGGGAAATGTATTTTCAAGATAGATCTGATTAATCATCTGAAGGGAAGTGGAGTTCATCTACTACCCTCCTCAGAGCTTTGTACTTTTGAGCTCCATTACTACGTTTTGAATGAATGAGAACAAGCTTATTTACGACTCCAGGTAGAAATTCTTGTAACATTCAGAAACCTGACAGTGAATTGGTACAGAAATAAACCATGTTTGCCTCATAAAGAACCCACAGTGCCTCCAAGCCATTGGTTACACTCACACATACTTTTGCTTTAGATCAATACTGTTGTGATAGTGATTAAGTTTGATATATAAGTACACTTCAAGTGCAAATACATGAATATGCAGAACAATGAGAACCTTAACCCATTATCTACAGCACGTTTCCCAAGAGATGATTAGGAGGTGCCTATCCATTGCATTAAATAACACTGAGTTGCATGACAACACTTAATCTGTATTCAACTCCTTTTCAATCCTCCTGATATCATCAAAGCTAAAGCCAGTTTAGTGATCTGAGTCTTTAACTCTCTCTACCACTTAGTAATCTCCCTCTAACAAAGATTTAGGAGGGGAGCTTTGGAGGACATCCACGTGGACTTGTGAGCATTGTTTTGTTGTCCTTTCAGTTATTTTTACAGTTACCTTGTAACTCTGAAAAATGATATTGCTCTTTTCATTTGAAGTAATGATATAAAGTTTCCTTTGGAAAACAAATCTATTTAAGGAAAAGAAAGCTAATTAAAATAATTAGTTTAGAGAAGAGATTAGATACAGATATGTTAGAAATGATGAAGACATATGTAGTGATATGTGGATATGGAAAAATATGAAAGTGGTATGAGAAGACTAAAGTTTGAAAAGCAGTTACCCAGCCGAAGCCAGTTTGGCTCAGTGGATAGAGCGTCGGCCTGCAGACCGAAAGGTCCCAGGTTCGATTCCGGTGAAGGGCATGTACCTGGGTTGCGGGCACATCCCCAGTAGGAGATGTGCAGGAGGCAGCTGATCGATGTTTCTCTGTCATCGATGTTCCTAGCTCTCTTTCTCTCTCCCTTCCTCTCTGTAAAAAATCAATAAAATATATTAAAAAAAAAAAAGAAAAGCAGTTACCTGGGGTAATTTGAGAATGGTTGCAGATGTTTAATTCAAGAATAAAAATGCTAGCACAGAGGGCAATTACTTCAGGAGCCACACGAGGGCAGCGTATCAGGGACTATAAAGCCAATTGGTCAGCGAGGATCTTCCTTACCTAAACCGTATTTCCTCAAAATGTGATCCACAGACCAGCAGCAGCATTAGCACCTAAAAGCGTGTTAGAAGAGCAGCGGCTCTGGCCTCACCCTGACCTTCTGAATCGGAATTTACATTCTAACAGAATTCCGTAAGTTAATTCTTATGCACATTAAAGTTTGAGAAGCACTGGCTCCATAACTTTGGGGTCCTCTTTGGCTACTTTCCCTTCTGGGGAGTAGGGCTGACATATTATACGTTTGAAAAAGTATATTTGCTCAGAGATTCTATAGTCACACTACTTAGTTTCCTTAGTTCATCCTCTAACAGTATGACTTAGGCAAAAAACTGCATTTCTGACTCTTAGAACATTACTTTGATAAATAGATGATCAATAAATGGATGACTAAATGAATTATTCAGATACAGAGAAATCATATGCCTTGACAATATTTCTATGTTCTCACCATCCTTTATTTGGTTGGTTGAATGGAATGTGAGAGCTATTTATCCCTGTTAGTATCAACTGCTCTAAATCTTTTTGTATTAAGACAGGGGATAAATATTTTCACATATACACATTCAAGAATTCCTGCCACATCCAGGTGAGCTTTCCCAGGGTCTTCCTCCATATTCTGGTGTCTGTTCCTACTAACATAAGTTCCTGGGTGTGCAAAGCATGTGCAGGCAGAGAGAAGTAGAGTTTGAGCAAGAAAGGGTTCACATTCTGATCCTGTCATTGGTTTCAGAAAATCTAAGACTTCCGGAAATCAAGGTAAAAGAACAAAACACACTTCTGTTTTGTCCCCTAAAAATCAATAGATTATTCCAGACAATTATTAAAAATGAATGCATACTTCAAGGAGTAGTGCTAACACCTAACACCCAAAAGAACACTTCAGTGTTTTCCCTTTTAATAGGTACAAGTGCAGGAGATTGAAAAAGCAGCAGAATGCTCCCAAAAGTCTGAAATAGAAGGCCTCCTGCCTCTGTAGGCTTTGTGTGTTTTCTGATCATTCACTCACTACAAATCGATTTATGGTTGAGTGGTCTCTCCATCAGTTCTGGTGCCAGAATATATTGAGGGGAAAGAGAAATCTATTTGTTGGGGTTTATTCCTGGGCTGAGGTGAATCTTTCAGGCTCCATCCTCAAAAAAGGGCACTGCCAATAACTCAAGAAGGCAGCGTTGGGGGAGAAGGGGGTTCTTATAACCCTTCCCATAAAAACAGTTCATGAAGCCTTTTGTGGGGATACCCCTTCCTTCTTTCTAAAGATGCACTTTGGTGATTTTTATCTTCTTAATTTTCTTTGTACCTTCATTCATTCACTCATTTTTTTTTCATTCATTCAACAAATATTTTCAAGTACATTTTAAAAGCTAGGGATATAAAAGGAAAAAGAGAAACAAGGTCTCTGCTCTGGGAAAATTGGCTTCGATCTAGAATGTGAACAAGAAGACAATAATTAGACAAATAAAGATTATCTTGGCCGGTTATAGAAAAAGAAAAAAACAGGATAATGTGATTGTGAGTGGGAAACATGAGCAACCTTACCATGACTCATCGGGCAAAGGCTCTGAGAATGTGACATTTGCTCTGAGACCTGAATGGGAGTTAACTATACAAGCCTTGCAGGACGAGTCTGCCAGGAGAGGACAGTCACCAGAAGCCCTCAGGGGAGGAACAAAAGGAATATCAGTGTCTGTAACAAACTGAGCAAGATAGAGAGTA
This sequence comes from Myotis lucifugus, assembly GCF_000147115.1. NCBI lineage: Eukaryota > Metazoa > Chordata > Mammalia > Chiroptera > Vespertilionidae > Myotis > Myotis lucifugus. Next base: position 257 of record NW_005880169.1, on the reverse strand, counting down.
GTGTGAATAAAAGTATTTGGCAAAAATTCAATGAATGGACATATGTCTGTGTGGTGGAGGGTGTGGGAAAAGGTGGAGATGACGTGAGAGCACAATGTAATTAGCCTGGAAGCCCCAAGCTCTGCAGTAATTCCATTTGTTTTCACAGCCTGTGGTTGTAAGGAAAGGAAGGTTCTTTGCGTATTGGGCTGGGTTGAGTTGAGTTCTGTTGATGCTCCCAAGTGGACCTATTGGCATGATCTTCACCATGAGCAGAA
>NW_005880168.1:0-6505 GCF_000147115.1 Myotis lucifugus | reverse complement strand
TCTGCTACCCCAATTGAAGAATTCTACATTTCTCCATTCTCACATGCCTGCCCCCTCTTTAACTCCCTCCCTATCATCTGAAAACACGGAAAAATACAAAAACTTTTACTTTATACCCAGTCTGGTTTTTATTCACGGAGACCACTAATGTTTTCATCTCCTCATAATGTCCATTTCTGAAGCATTTTTTGTAAAGGGATACACATTGTTAAATGTCTTCCTCTGGGAGACCCTGGGCATCACCTCTAGTATCTGAACCCTCCAGCACTTCTTCTTCTGCATTTGTTGGCTTGCTTACTGGAGGTTTTCTTCCTTCCTGTAGTAAAATACAGTCATCTGATTCTTTCTGTCTTTCTGCTTTTGTCTTCATTCAGCTTAAGGACCAAATTGACCATCGCCATTATCTTTGCCATGTAGTTTGGAAACAAGGTAAACCAGAAAGACATTGGTTTTGGGTAAGAAATTGCAAAACGATTTGGAAATGGGCTTGTAATTAAATGACAATGGATTGAATGAGGAAGTGTCTGTGGCCAAAAAGCACATGGCCAGAATCTTGGGTGAGGAATTATTGGGAGGGAAGAGGAAGCATTTGAATAAGGTATTCTGACCTTATCCATTTCTTGGATATCCAGTTGAGAAACTGACTTTCAATTCAGTTTAGGACTTGTAGTTTCTTCATCCATCCTTGTGTTTGGAGTCTTATTCCTTATCTCAACTAGTCTACAATATTTTCCTAGTAAGTTTGGCTTTCTTATGGCAGGAGACTCTACTCAAAGGGTCCTGGCCTCTATATATACTCCCAAGAAGATTGAGGAGCCACACCCTTCAGCACTGATTGCCCTAAATCAGTGGTTGCCATGGTGTTGCTTGACATCACAAAGCCTCAGCTTGACCATTTGGGGGTAGGGGTGGGAGAGGATTCAGAAGTCTCAGAATATCTGGTTATAGAAAGGAGACCTTTCTCATACCTCCTAAATTTTTCCCAGACTGACCTCTCTCTCTCTCTCTCTGTGATTTCCTCTAGTTCAATTATAGCCCAGCATATGGCAGGGAGGTGGTGTTTCATCTAAGCCACTTCCCATACTCCCCCGTCTCTTCAGTGGTCCATTCCACTATGTTCCAGATATTATCCTTACCTAGTATTTTGTGTGTTGTTTTAATGGAGGTTTTATTTTAGAATAGTTTCAGATTTACAGAAATATTGTGAAGATATTACCCATATACCCCATACCCAATTACCCTTATTACTAATATCTTACTTTGGTATGGTGCAACTGTTCCATGAAGTGAACCATCAGTGATACAGAGTAAAACCTCCCTTCTAAAGTATCTCCAATATACAACAATGATGTTGTAGACCATGTTGCTCAAGGAAAAACTGTACCAGTTGTGGAATAAAACTTCAGATCCTTACCTGACCATCCTTTCAATAGTTTAACAATATTCAATAGTCTACCATGTAAAAAGGAAATCAAAGTCATTATTATACACTGCCAACACTAACACAATACCCTGTTCCTCATCACTGATACCACCACTATCCACACACCCCCAAATACAAACAAAAATTGAACATCACCTTTTTTTCTTTTCTTCCAGTATGAGAAAGTGTTAAGGAAAAAGTTCCTCTTCAGTCTTTACCCAGTCGTTATTCTAAGCGTCTGGCTCAGTATGGAAAGGCTTGTCTGCTACCCCAATTGAAGAATTCTACATTTCTCCCTTCTCACGTGTCTGCCCCCTCCTTAACTCCCTCCCTATCATCTGAAAACACGGAAAAATACAAAAACTTTTACTTTATACCCTGTCTGGTATTTATTCACGGAGACCACTAATGTTTTCATCTCCTCATAATGTCCATTTCTGAAGCATTTTTTGTAGAGGGATACGCATTGTTAAGTGTCTTCGTCTGGGAGACCCTGGGCATCACCTCTAGTATCTGAACCCTCCAGCACTTCTTCTTCTGCATTTGTTGGCTTGCTTCCTGGAGGTTTTCTTCCTTCCTGTAGTAAAATACAGTCATCTGATTCTTTCTGTCTTTCTGCTTTTGTCTTCATTCAGCTTAAGGACCAAAGTGACCATCGCCATTATCTTTGACATGTAGTTTGGAAACAAGGTAAACCAGAAAGACAGTGGTTTTGGGGAAGAAATTGGAAAATGATTTGGAAATGGGCTTGTAATTAAATGACAATGGATTGAATGAGGAAGTGTCTGTGGCCAAAAAGCACATGGCCAGAACTTTGGGTGAGGAATTATTGGGAGGGAAGGGGAAGCATTTGAATAAGGTATTCTGACCTTATCCATTTCTTGGCATGCAGTTGAGAAACTGACTTTCAATTCACTTTAGGACTTGTAGTTTCTTCATCCATCCTTGTGTTTGGAGTCTTATTCCTTATCTCAACTAGTCTACAATATTTTCCTAGTAAGTTTGGCTTTCTTATGGCAGGAGACTCTACTCAAAGGGTCCTGGCCTCTATATATACTCCCTAGAAGATTGAGGAGCAACACCCTTCAGCACTGATTGCCCTAAATCAGTGGTTGCCATGGTGTTGCTTGACATCACAAAGCCTCAGCTTGACCATTTGGGGGTAGGGGTGGGAGAGGATTCAGAAGTCTCAGAATATCTGGTTATAGAAAGGAGACCTTTCTCATACCTCCTAAATTTTTCCCAGACTGACCTCTCTCTCTCTCTCTCTCTCTCTCTCTCTCTCTCTCTCTGATTTCCTCTAGTTCAATTATAGCCCAGCATATGGCAGGGAGGTGGTGTTTCCTCTAAGCCACTTCCCATCTTCCCCCGTCTCTTCAGTGGTCCATTCCACTATGTTCCAGATATTATCATTACCTAGTATTTTGTGTGTTGTTTTAATGGAGGTTTTATTTTAGAATAGTTTCAGATTTACAGAAATATTGTGAAGATATTATCCATATACCCCATACCCAATTACCCTTATTACTAATATCTTACTTTGGTATGGTGCAACTGTTCCATGAAGTGAACCATCAGTGAAACAGAGTGAAACCTCCCTTCTAAAGTATCTCCAATATCCAACAATGATGTTGTAGTCCATGTTGCTCAAGGAAAAACTGTTCCAGTTGTGGAATCAAACTTCAGATCCTGACCTGACCATCCTTTCAATAGTTTAACAATATTCAATAGTCTACCATGTTAAAAGGAAATCAAAGTCATTATTATACACTGCCAACACTAACACAATACCCTGTTCCTCATCACTGATACCACCACCATCCACACCCCCCCCCAATACAAACAAAAATTGAACATCACCTTTTTTTCTTTTCTGCCAGTATGAGAAAGTGTTAAGGAAAAAGTTCCTCTTCAGTCTTTACCCAGTCCTTATTCTAAGCGTCTGGCTCAGTATGGAAAGGCTTGTCTGCTACCCCAATTGAAGAATTCTACATTTCTCCCTTCTCACATGCCTGCACCCTCCTTAACTCCCTCCCCATCATCTGAAAACACGCAAAAATTCAAAAACTTTTACTTTATACCCTGTCTGGTATTTATTCACGGAGACCACTAATGTTTTCATCTCCTCATAATGTCCATTTCTGAAGCATTTTTTTGTAGAGGGATACACATTGTTAAGTGTCTTCTTCTGGGAGACCTTGGGCATCACCTCTAGTATCTGAACCCTCCAGCACTTCTTCTTCTGCATTTGTTGTCTTGCTTACTGGAGGTTTTCTTCCTTCCTGTAGTAAAATACAGTCATCTGATTCTTTCTGTCTTTCTGCTTTTGTCTTCATTCAGCTTAAGGACCAAATTGACCATCGCCATTATCTTTGTCATGTAGTTTGGAAACAAGGTAAACCAGAAAGACATTGGTTTTGAGGAAGAAATTGCAAAATGATTTGGAAATGGGCTTGGAATTAAATGACAATGGATTGAATGAGGAAGTGTCTGTGGCCAAAAAGCACATGGCCAGAATTTTGGGTAAGAAATTATTGGGAGGGAAGGGGAAGCATTTGAATAAGGTATTCTGACCTTATCCATTTCTTGGACATCCAGTTGAGAAACTGATTTTCAATTCAGTTTAGGACTTGTAGTTTCTTCATTCATCCTTGTGTTTGGAGTCTTATTCCTTATCTCAACTAGTCTACAATATTTTCCTAGTAAGTTTGGCTTTCTTATGGCAGGAGACTCTACTCAAAGGGTCCTGGCCTCTATATATACTCCCTAGAAGATTGAGGAGCCACACCCTTCAGCACTGATTGCCCTAAATCAGTGGTTGCCATGGTGTTGCTTGACATCACAAAGCCTCAGCTTGACCATTTGGGGGTAGGGGTGGGAGAGGATTCAGAAGTCTCAGAATATCTGGTTATAGAAAGGAGACCTTCCTCATACCTCCTAAATTTTTCCCAGACTGATCTCTCTCTCTCTCTCTCTCTCTCTCTCTCTCTCTCTCTCTCTCTGTGATTTCCTCTAGTTCAATTATAGCCCAGCATATGGCAGGGAGGTGGTGTTTCCTCTAAGCCACTTCCCATACTCCCCCGTCTCTTCAGTGGTCCATTCCACTATGTTCCAGATATAATCATTACCTAGTATTTTGTGTGTTGTTTTAATGGAGGTTTTATTTTAGAATAGTTTCAGATTTACAGAAAAATTGTGAAGATATTACCCATATACCCCATACCCAATTACCCTTATTACTAATATCTTACTTTGGTATTGTGCAACTGTTCCATGAAGTGAACAATCAGTGATACAGAGTAAAACCTCCCTTCTAAAGTATCTCCAATATCCAACAATGATGTTGTAGACCATGTTGCTCAAGGAAAAACTGTACCAGTTGTGGAATAAAACTTCAGATCCTGACCTGACCATCCTTTCAATAGTTTAACAATATTCAATAGTCTACCATGTTAAAAGGAAATCAAAGTCATTATTATACACTGCCAACACTAACACAATAAGCTGTTCCTCATCACTGATACCACCACCTTCCACACACCCCCAATCCAAACACAAATTGAACATCACCTTTTTTTCTTTTCTGCCAGTATGAGAAAGTGTTAAGGAAAAAGTTCCTCTTCAGTCTTTACCCAGTCCTTATTCTAAGCGTCTGGCTCAGTATGGAAAGGCTTGTCTGCTACCCCAATTGAAGAATTCTACATTTCTCCCTTCTCACATGCCTGCCCCCTCCTTAACTCCCTCCCTATCATCTGAAAACACGGAAAAATACAAAAACTTTTACTTTATACCCTGTCTGGTTTTTATTCACGGAGACCACTAATGTTTTCATCTCCTCATAATGTCCATTTCTGAAGCACTTTTTTGTAGCGGGATACGCATTGTTAAGTGTCTTCCTCTGGGAGACCCTGGGCATCACCTCTAGTATCTGAACCCTCCAGCACTTCTTCTTCTGCATTTGTTGGCTTGCTTACTGGAGGTTTTCTTCCTTCCTGTAGTAAAATACAGTCATCTGATTCTTTCTGTCTTTCTGCTTTTGTCTTCATTCAGCTTAAGGACCAAATTGACCATCGCCATTATCTGTGTCATGTAGTTTGGAAACAAGGTAAACCAGAAAGACATTGGTTTTGGGGAAGAAATTGGAAAATGATTTGGAAATGGGCTTGTAATTAAATGACAATGGATTGAATGAGGAAGTGTCTGTGGCCAAAAAGCACATGGCCAGAATCTTGGGTGAGGAATTATTGGGAGGGAAGGGGAAGCATTTGAATAAGGTATTCTGACCTTATCCATTTCTTGGCCATGCAGTTGAGAAACTGACTTTCAATTCACTTTAGGACTTGTAGTTTCTTCATCCATCCTTGTGTTTGGAGTCTTATTCCTTATCTCAACTAGTCTACAATATTTTCCTAGTAAGTTTGGCTTTCTTATGGCAGGAGACTCTACTCAAAGGGTCCTGGCCTCTATATATACTCCCTAGAAGATTGAGGAGCCACACCCTTCAGCACTGATTGCCCTAAATCAGTGGTTGCCATGGTGTTGCTTGACATCACAAAGCCTCAGCTTGACCATTTGGGGGTAGGGGTGGGAGAGGATTCAGAAGTCTCAGATGCTCTGGTTATAGAAAGGAGACCTTTCTCATACCTCCTAAATTTTTCCCAGACTGACCTCTCTCTCTCTCTCTCTGTGATTTCTCTCTCTCTCTCTCTCTGTGATTTCCTCTAGTTCAATTATAGCCCAGCATATGGCAGGGAGGTGGTGTTTCCTCTAAGCCACTTCCCATACTCCCCCGTCTCTTCAGTGGTCCATTCCACTATGTTCCAGATATTATCATTACCTAGTATTTTGTGTGTTGTTTTAATGGAGGTTTTATTTTAGAATAGTTTCAGATTTACAGAATAATTGTGAAGATATTACCCATATACCCCATACCCAATTACCCTTATTACTAATATCTTACTTTGGTATGGTGCAACTGTTCGATGCAGTGAATCATCAGTGACACAGAGAAAAACTCTCTTCTAGAGTATCTCCGATATCCAACAATGAACTGTTGTAGACTATGTTGTTCAAAGGTAAAAA